>NC_053023.1:279147255-279291465 GCF_003073215.2 Triticum urartu
TACCCACATCTGCCCCCAAATGGGATGATATTTTTACCACGACATGTCGCTGCCATTCCATCATATCATGTCAAGTTTCATTAATTTCAGACGTGTTTACGATTTACTAGAATTTAAAACCATGTATCTCAATATTAGGGGCCGAGCGACAGTGTCAAGGTGTTTGACATTCGTTCTCATTTCTTGCATGTGACGTAATCTTGCAACTAAGGACAAACATTTGATTTTGCAACCCGTTTTATGGATGGAGCATGTGCATGTAGTTCAATTTTGAATTATGCACATAAATGCCTATAAAACTCAATTAACGTATAAAAAATGTCCAAACGATCCCCAAAAAATACAAAATTTAACATGACACTCCTGTTGTTCAATGTTGACACCAGGAAAAAAATTGTAAGGAAGAAGAGGCAACGAATATCATTTTGGTCACAAAGGTAACACATTTTCCTAACGGAACCATGAGGATTTCTTGTGAGAATCTTTGGTTTGTGAGAAGTTTATACCACAACTTGCCCCAAATGGGACAACATTTTTTACCCCAACATGTTGATGCCATTCCATGATAGCATGCCAAGGTTCATGAATTTTAGACGGGTTTTGGATTTACTAGAATTACAAAAGCAAGTACCTCAACATTTGCCGGAGAGCCACGGTGCCGTGGTGTTCGAAACTCATCCCCATTTCTTGCATGGGACATAAGCATAAACCCATGGACACATATATGATTTTGCAACCCATGTTGGTGCACCGGAGCATGTGCATGTGCTTTAATTTTGAATTGTGCACCTGAAATGTCTAGAAAACCAATTTAATGTATAAAATTTCCAAACGAACCCTGAATAATTCCATTTTTTACGACACACAAATAGTTGCATGTTCACTGCAGATAAAAGGTCTAGCAATTCAAACACCATCCATTGCCGCTGTGAACCCATTATGTAATTCAAATCAAGACGAAAAATCAAGTAGATTCCACACAGATTATTATCACCAACCGTGTGAGATGCAACACAAAATATCTTGGAGCACCATCGGATTATAGCAGGGCCGGTCCTGAGATTTTCAGGGCCCAGAGCGAAACCAAAACTCGGGGGCCCTTAGTAATACTGTCATAACAATAATAGTTAGTATCCATTGAGTGTTTTTCATCCCCCATTTTTGATCATGTGAACTCATCTAATAGATGCGAGGTAGGTTGTAGTATTGCAAAAAGACCCCATACCCAGCTCCATGTTGGCAGAACCCCCTTAGTGTTTTAGCATCATCCAAACAAATAGAAGGAATATACTTTGGGTGAAACATAACATATTTTTGGATGCCTGGAAATCAAGGATGCATTGATTTTTTTTCATGTTTCCGAACAAGTTTCAGTCTATTTTGGGTCCATTGTAATGCACTGGTGATATATATATTTAAATCCATGCAAAACTACTATTCATATGAAATAGTTCATACACACAAATGTGCATTATTAAATAATAAAAAGATCACACCGCAAAAAGAAGATCATAAGTTGAAAAGTTCAAAGGTTGTGCATCCCATATGAAAGGTAAATTACTTAGCTGATATGGAATAGTACCTCATATCAGTTGGATCTGTGTTAGTGATTGTATGATAGGGCACTCGAGGATGCGATCTCGACTGGGGTGTATCAGTATGTCTACCCTCGCCGATGAGCGGGTGACACTTGAGATTGGAGAGCGGAGCTGCCGGTGAAACGGTGATTCACCATCTGATCATGGTGACGATTAGAACCTAGCGATTCAGGACAAGATCGTGATCCTTGTAGAGATGCGAACTCGCGGTTGGATCTTCCTATCTCGGAAGGGAATTAGAAAACCTAACTAATAGTTGCGCGGTCGAGGCTATGACTCGCTAAAGCGAATGAGGAATTGAGGAAAGAGCGGCTGCGTGCGTGCGCTAGAAGATGCCTGTGTCTACAGGTCCAGCCCACGGCCTAGTTCATAACTGGTGTGTGGGCTAGCTGGTTGCGTACTTTTTTCCTCAAAAAAAGCTAGATGGGTACGTACCCATTACCCGGGGTGGCTGCCCCCTCTGCCCCCCTCAGGGCAGGCCTTGGATTATTGTACGCATACGGCTTATGAGAGAAGGTGTGACGACTACAGGCCATAGCCCGCTCTGAATAAGGGACCGTGTCTGATGACACTTTGTGCGCCAGTTTTTTCGCTGAAGCGATTCCAAATTTTCGGCTTCCGCGGAAATATCTACCTCCCCGCCCCTCCCCCTTACCAAAAGCCACATTTCCCCTATTCCCGCCTTCCTTTCCAAGTTCAAACCTTCACTCCTTGCTTGCTGCGCCACCTCCTCGCCGGTGACCCTCCTTCACGCTGCTCGGCCTTGCCTATCCAGGCAGGTAATCCACACCCGACCCCCATCCTCCTCCTCCTTCCACATCCCACATGCCTCGACCGCCGGAGCGAGCGTGACACCTTCCACCCAAATCATCGACCCCTCAACCAAATAAGCACTGCCCTAAGCCATGGTGCACGCATTATAGTCAGGATCTCAAGGAGCATTTGGCAATGGAGAAGCAAATCACAACCGCATGCATGGATGAGGTCACGATGGCTGCCATTCGTGCCGACCCCCAGATCTTGCAGGAGCACCTCGGCGTCGAGGCCACCGTTGATGCCTCACGCGTCGACACCGCGATGCGGTTGGCTGCTTTAAATGACAGTTCGTAGTGTTTTCTCGAGGCCACAACCGGTGCCTTCGACGAAGACTACGAGGTGTTTTCTCACAGTGCATGTGCTTACCTCATCTCGAGAGCCAACAAGTTGGTGCCCGAAGAGGCTCAGGCAACTCACCACTACAACATGGGTACCCACGATGTGGAGGCCTCGCCCTCTTCCATGTCCAAGGAGCCAATTGTCATCGATATCTATGACAATGAGGAGTAGCTTCTCTTATTAGCTCACTATAAGGACCCATGTTCAGTTTGCTGCCTACTGCCTTTCCTTAACAAATTCTAGTGAATTGTGCTATCTACTTTTACCATGAAATCTTCTGCTCTAGTGTATATGTTCTATACGTTGTGCATTGTGGTGTTCAGTTAACTGTTTGGTTCAGTTCTGCAAATGTGATGTTCAATTCTTTAGGGTGCAATTTTCCAAGTTGTCAAGCATGCTTGGTTTGGTTAATTGTCTGATCTTCTATTAGGAGTATGTTATGTTGTGCAATGTGGTGCTTAGTTAACATTTGGTTCATTTGTTGTGGTGTTTAGTTAATTGTTTGGTTCAATTATGCAATGCAATGTTCAATTGTTGTGGGTGCATTCTGTTATTATATACCATATGAGAAATAAATCGAATTTGGTTGTACTAAATACATGAGAAACAAATACAATTGATATATTTCCAAGTTGTTAAGCATGCTTGGTTTGTTTAACTCTCTAATTTTCTATTAGGAGTATGTTATATTGTGTAATGTGGTGCTCAATTAACGTTTGGTTCATTTGTTGTGGTGTTTAGTTAACTGCGTCGTTCAATTCTGCAATGCGATGTTCAATTGTTGTGGGTGCATTCTGTTATTTTATACCATGTGAGAAATAAATTGAATTTGGTTATACTAAATACATGAGAAACAAATACAATTGCTATATTTCCAAGTTGTTAAGCATGCTTGGTTTGGTTAACTGTCTGATCTTCTATTAGGAGTATGTTATATTGTCCAATGTGGAGCTCAGTTAATGTTTGGTTCACTTCTTGTGGTTTTTAGTTAACTGCATGTGCATGGTATTTTGTCCAATAGCACATTATTGTGCAATTGCAGGAACCTTTCTAATATTTAGGTTTTTAACAATTTGGTCTTGCACATGTAGGTCCTGCTGTAAGAGGTTTTGACTTTTTGCATATGGGGAAATGAGTTGTCCACGAATATCAATCAAGTCAAGAAACTCAGAAATATTGTTAGGATAAAGAAATTAGCAACAAAAAACAAGAAGATCTTTGTCTGCACAATGAAGAAGACATCAGTTCACTACAATATGGTACTAACTATTATACATTGCCTTTTTTTATTCCTTTTCCCCATTTCCAATATGATTACCTCTCAAACCACCTATATGGTCAAGAGGCGAGGAAGGTTTTCATACAACACCCACGGTTCAATATTGAAGTGTTCCTGAAGGGGACGAAGGACGGATGGTCAATCATCCAGAGGCACTGGCCTAAATTTGCAATGACCTTCAACATGAATGAAGGCTCAATATTCACCTTCTGTGATGCTAATTTCGAAAGGTTCTACATGTTGCATGTGAAACTTGGTGCTGGTGCAGTTGTGTAATGGAGTAGCTGAGTGTTAAAGCTATATCATGTTGTACTCTGATGTATTTCAATTATGAAATCCTGCTTCCTTAATAT
This sequence comes from Triticum urartu, assembly GCF_003073215.2. NCBI lineage: Eukaryota > Viridiplantae > Streptophyta > Magnoliopsida > Poales > Poaceae > Triticum > Triticum urartu. The sequence continues at coordinate 279,151,641 of NC_053023.1, forward strand.
GGAAATGAAATATATTATGTGCTTAATATGAATGCCAATTATATTAATAAATGGATTACTAATAGTAGGGCAATTAGCCTGCTAATGGCGAATTAGCCTGCTAATTGGGTTTTGCTATTGCAAACGGTTATTGAGAAAATACCATGGGTGATGATCTCAGGCAACGCACACAGTATCTAGGATTAAACTGTGTTGGATCAATGAACAATCACACATGACCTTCTCTTGAAAACTGTTTGTGTTAGGCCACCTTGCACAAATGTTTACCACATAAAAACTGTGTGTGATGGGCAACCTTTGCCACACAGTTTCTTCTATGCACCGTGTGCAATGGCAACGCTATCACAAACGATTTAACGGGGAAAATTGTGTGTTATGTACCTGTGAACGGAAACGTTTTCCTTGGAGCGACTATGTGGGATGTACATACGTATGGAAACGTTTAGCGGGGACTGACTGTGTGGGATGTACTTGCGACCGGAAACAATTTAGCCTGTATAATTGTATTTTTTTATCTCTACTGTACGTATTTCTGTATTTGAGCGCTCTCCAGTCGCACATGAACTCATTTTGCCGAGCGTGTGTGCCAGGAGGCCATATCCCCAACGATTTCTGGGTCGTGTGGGAAGGTCCCCCCTATCGTCGTCACTCACACTACAAACAAAATACACTTTCGTGATGATACATGTTTGTCACAGTAGGTCATGGTTTATGTCATGCATGTACATCCATGATGATTTTATGAAAAAATCAAGATAGTCATACCTATGCTATCGTAGAAGTGTTCCATGACATTACCAAAATTATCATCACGGAAGTGTCCACTTCCATGACGATAAATTATGCATCATAGAAGTGCTTTCGTCAAGGTTAACTGACACGTGGCATCCACCGTAGCGGGTCGCCGTTAAGCTAACGGGTCCGGTTTTGGATCCGATAACCCATTAACATCCCAAACCAATGGGAATTTTCCATGTGTAAAATTCTCATTGGCCGGAGGAAACACGCGTTTGCTCCTCGGTGGCCCAGATGTCGTCCGTCCAGTGGAGGAGACATGCCTATAATACGTCAACACGTGAAAGGGCCCAACAGAGGCCCATATATGTTAAAAGGACGGCCCAGTCAAAGGCTCGTAGGACTTACTCAGGTACTCGTGGGCCAGCCCAATAACGGCCTGTTTAATAAAGGCCCATTTACGGCCCAAAGCCAGATCTGGCCCGTTAATAGTTCACCGAATATTTGGGCCCAATTATGGCCCAGTGACTCTTGGCCTATTAGAGGCCTGATGTAGACATGGGCCCATTTCAGCCCGGTGTGTCTTTCAGCCTGGGAATGGCCCGTGCTGCCCATGGGCCATATATGGTCTGACGCGACATCCGGTCCACTAACGGCCAATGATAAAGGTGGCAACATTTCAGCCCAACGTGACTTTGGACCTGTTAAAGGCCTGTCGTATAATTTGGCCCATCGATGCTTGTACTAAGCTTTCGGCCTCTTAAAGGCCCATGTTATAAGTGGGCAAACTAAGGCCCGAGATATGTTTCGGCCTGGTAACGGCCTGTCATATAACTGGGCCAAAAAGGCCCGGTCTACCTTTCAGCCTACTGAAGGCCCATCGGCCACTAGTGAAAAATTGAGGCCCAACATGAATTTCGACCTGCTAAAGGCCCATGGTTTCTTCTAGGCCATAACAGGCCTACAAAATATTCAGCCTGTTAATGGCCCAATGCTACATGGGCCAAACTAAGAGTTGGGTCCACAAAAGGCCCAACTAAAATTTGGGCCGAATATAGGCCGGAGTAAGTTGTGGGCCTAGAACAATGTCCGAAGGCCCCAATGGCCATTCGGGCCCAAGAAGATGCAGGCTGACCCAATTGTGACCCGCTAAAAACCAGGCCCGTTAGAGGAGAATGTTTCGGCCCGGTCGACTACATCAGATTTTTTCAGATAACGAATGATGGCAGTAAATAGTAGGAATTAAGAACAAACCTACTCTATACAATAAAGAAATTGCGAGATATAACTTAGAATAAAACCTACACTATACAATAAAGGATTTATGGTATATTACATCCACTGGGCATCGAAGTTCGCCATGAGTGATCATAAAGCGCAACGAAGAAGCAGATAACAAAAACTGGGCACCATTGCAGCGTAACAATATAATACTAAACCGAGACCACTTCCAAGATAGCTCAAGAAAGATTAGCCTTGCACGGGAACTGCTGCGCAAGCTGCCGAGCAAGGCTGTGAGACCGGCCTAACATGGCGGTCATAGCTTCCAGGTGTAGCTGTTTAGCAATGAGGTTTTCATTGGTGTTCTCCGCACTCTTTCTTAGAGATAGGACTTCAAGTCGAAGTTGAGTTGCAGAATGCCTTTCTTCCAGAACTTGAGACTGAAGAAGTCGATCTGATTCAGACAGTGAATTCTGTGAGCTTGTCTGACTGCTAGTCTCAAGTAACTTGAACACTGCTTCAAGACAAGACTTTGGGGTTGTCTCACTATCTATAATAGGTTTGGCCTTCTTTGCCGCAATATATGTTGGGTTTGTCTGACAGCCTTCAGTAGACTTGTGCATGCCATCAGGGATATCACCCTGAAACAAGCAGAAAGATGACAGGTTTGGCATGTGTATAAACAAAGATGATAACTGTGCTGTCAATTCCATCCAATTTCAAATTAGAAAATACAAAGTAAGTTCAAAATATCAATAGCATAATTTGGCATTATTCATAATGCGGGGAGCTTTGCCACACTACTAGATTACCATGTCAACATAACAAGCATAGATGGAGGGCAAAGACAATCATTGTATCTTTTTTGGTTAATGTGCATGGCATGTTGTTCATATCATCAGCCACATCTGTAAGATAAAGCAGGAGATGACAAGGTGCAAACGTGGGCTACTTCACCACACACTGGATTATAGATCCACAAAAACAAGCATACTTATAGGGAGTATTGAGTAATGTGCATGGTATGAATAAGGAATTTGGTTTTACAAGTAAAACTTGGAACTTACGGTTGTTGCGAACATGCATTTTGATAGAAACGACAAACTAAACAGTAGTAAACGATAGGGAGTATGAGAAAATTAAACAGCAGTTGAGGATAGAGGCTTTAGAAGGACTGAGTTACATTAATAGTTAACACCGGCTTTATAATGTCCTTCTCCATGTCAAGGTAAGGATAACTCAAGAATTTTAGCACATAATCTTCTTCATAAACATTGCGTGTCCTCTACATTTTGTAGAGAGTAATTATAGATATGATAATACTTGAAGGGATAGAGGATAATGAAGATAAGATGCAGATTGATGCTACATAATCAACTACCAATCCCTGGAAGTACAAGCATTACAGGACAAAATGTACTGACAACAGCAATGGGCTACACTTCTGCACTGGCATTGTCTGTGTATTCAACTTTTTGGTAAGATTAAATATAGATCTGATATTTTTTAGTAAATGGTGGGCGAGGGAGCACTACTAGGAAAAGGCTAATTAGTGGCGCACCCGTTTTTCCTTTAGTACTATTATCACGCCATTAGTAACAAAATAGTAATGGCGCACCTCTGGTGCGCCATTAGTATCCCAGATAGTAATGGAGCACCTATAGTGTGCCATTACTATGCCTATCTGGTGCGCCATTACTATCTGACTTAGTAATGGCGCACCATATAGAAGTGCGCCATTACTAACAAATTTTTTTCAAAAATAATTTCAGAATTTTTTTTTCAATTTTTTTTCTTAATCTCAGGTCACTATGGCTTAATCTCAGGTCAATATGCTTAATCTCAAGTCAAATCGCACTCCGTGGTCAAACTTCCCGGAAGGTCAGCCATCCTCACACTACTACAGCCCAAGCATGCCTAACTTCACAGTTCTATCCAACCCCAACACCAGCTCACTTCACAGGCACTTGTTGATATATCTATCATATCAATCCTATTAAACCTTATTGATGTCTAGGACTTTGTTCATGTTCATGAGTGTGATGAAATTTTGAAAAAAGATTTCAAACTTCTTGGCCATATTACGTATCATGTTTTGAAAAAAAAATCCCAATTTTTTTAAACCAATTTTTTTCTGTTACTAGTGGCGCACCTAGCAACTGGTGCGCCACTAGTGAGTTTGATTTTTTTTCATTTTCCCCCTCTAGATCTTAAAAGCCATGTATCTTTCTTTCTGTTAGGTTTTTTGGGATTTTGAAGATGTTGAACAAAGTTCCCCCCGTTCAATTTGTATGTAACTTTTTGAGTAGGTGATTTTTCATATAAAAAACTTTTTAATCCGAGTTCGTATACAAAAGTTGAAAGATTCTAGAAAGATTTTGAAAATAAAGTCGAAATTAATATTCATAAATTTTCCCAACAACATGACCACATATCACATGGGAAACTTATTTTCTTTTACTTTTTTGACGTTTCCATCATTTTCTTTTATTTTTTAAAAAACTGAAAAGGCGGTCCACAGGCGGGGGGTGCATTTAGCACCAAGGTTACTAATGGCGCATGATGGGTGTGGTGCGCCATTACTATGTCGACTAGTAATGGTGCACTATCCCCTGGTGTGCCACTACTAACAATTTTTTTTCAAAACTACTAATGGCGCACCACACACCAGGTGCGCCATTAGTAATATGTCAATAATGGCGCACCTGTATCTGGTGCGCCACTGCTATATAGCAGTGGCGCACCACATACATGGTGCGCCATTGATGTCCATATTAGCTATAGCCCTTTTCCTAGTAGTGGAGATAAGATGCAAAAAGCATTGAGTTGATTCTAAATTTATGTAAGAATCCATATAGATCTTATAATGTCCACCAAATGGACGATAACGAGGCTAACATGTGCAGTGATGCTACATAATCAAACAACTATGAAAGTAAGTATGGTCATACAGGGCAAGAGGTACTCACGAGAGCAATGCAGTGTACACTATAGTTGTTAGATTCTGTGGTCCCTTCATAATGAATGTTCTTCTACTAATAGTTTTCATACAAGTTAGACGTTAAGGCAAATGCAGAAATGTAGTTCAAATTGTGATGTGATATCATAGACAGTACCTTACGTTGCAGACGAGAACAATGCGTAACAAGATTATTCCAGTCACTGTCGAATAAATGTAGCACGAGAGACTTTACATAAATTTTGTTTAGAGGCTTGCCATCGAAGTGCGCTTGCCTCAGTAGGAACGATACTTCATCTACGAGTGCTTGTAAAGCACAACCAACCCTTGCTCGTCTTGGCAATCTAGTTCGGTTCTCACCTATTTTAAAAAGTGAAATCTTGTAAAGCACAACCAACCCTTGGTCGTCTTGGTAATTACCATGAATAACATTAGTACATCACTTACGCGTAAGTTGCGGAGGAAGACTAGAAATTGTTCTGTGTCTTCGGTATAATCTTTCCATGAAGGAAAGATGCGCACAAAGTTCCTGACAACAATATAGGCTGCATCTTCTAAACTGGGAAGAACTAAAAGGGATTTGGCAACTGGATTTGGTGTACTCTTTGCTAGAATTGGGGTTTTGCATCGTAGAGCTGGTGCTATGTCAACTGGCATCATCATACTGTTTGCTGCAGTTGGGGTCTGCTGAGTTGGGGCATTAGAAATGACCAGTGTAGTAGGGCTAGAGTCTGGTAGAGTTGGGTTGTTTTGTGGGTCGGGTGATATTGCAACTACACCTAATGGGCTATTTGATTTATCAGGTGTCACTACCTTTTCCAAATACTTTTCTCATGCTCCTCTGCGATCAGCAATCGCCCTCTTCCTTTTGAACGTCTGATACACAAGAACATCATTTGAATGGATAAATATGCTATGATGACAGATGGAATATGTACTGAAAATGGATAGGCAGGGCGTATTCACATACACGATGTGTAAACTAAGCTAATGGTGGTGCAACAAAGTAGAAGCAATGCAAAGCATCAGTTGTAAGATATGTGCGACCAATATAACCTTGGAAAGTTAGAGCAAGCACCTTGATGGGTGAATAAGATAGGGCATCTTCTCTAACTCCTCCATTAGGGAGCTTCATTGACTTAGGTCTCCCTCTAGCTCAGAATCACTGTTAGGATCATATTTCGAGCATGAATCTGTAGGTGGAGAGTGTTTGCATTGCATTGCATCTAGACTTGATTTCAGTCCCTTACTACCAAGTTTGATAGCCATGGCATTGTTCTGCTTTATTCTTTTCATGCGCGCAAGCTCATAATCATTATGATGCTGTTCAGAATCTGAGATTCATGAAAATATAAAAAGTAGTCAGATTATCTATGGAATGCATTGCGGATTTAACTCGAAGACTGTCTCCCTATAAACCCCTGCATATGCAAAGTTCACCCCTAACCGTGCTGACTAGACCACACACAGAAATACATACCTCTTATGTTTGTATAATAGGCAGATGCACATTTCAAAACTGAAATAGGAACATTCGAATCATATCAAATTCATATTTGAACAAATAAACTAAGGAATTATGAGTGGCATAATGTTTAGCTTCATGGGTGGAGTGCTGGTAGTGCGACACAAAGCAAGTAGGCAGATTGTATTCCATGTAAAAGTTCGTAGTCTATGTAAAAGCTGGAAATGACGCTTTCTTTCTATACAATGCAGTGTTCATTGCCCACACATGATGGAAGAGATCACACAAAGAAATACTATTCACTCATGTCTACGATTCCAGTATTTTGAAACAGGGTGGTCCACCCTAAAAGAATATTGACAACAAATATGACAAGGCAAGCATAGATGTAGTGAATCAATCATTTACTTGTGAGCTTACTAGGACAAGTATGCAGAATTGTAACTGCAGTAAGAGACCGTCCAAAATTCGAATCAAGAAGTTTGTCTAGCACCTATTGTTTGCAACTAATCGACGTGAATAATTGGATATCATACCGAATGAGTAAGAAATACAAGTAAAATTATCAACAAACTTGGCCTGCAGTAGTAATCTGGGTCAATTTCACTACGACCAACAATCCAAAATCACTAGTGTCTGTTCCTAGGGCCAGAATTTTGAAACCCTGTGAAGTTTACAGGTATTAAAGATTACTGAAATACATCTGAACCATTAAGTGTAGGTAGCCTCAGCACACAACAAACCCTAATGACAGTCCTGCCTAATGAGTAATGTATCAATTAGAAAATGGGTGATGTGGAGTGGCTGCTGAGTGTTGGGGACGTATCTCAGGATAAATCGGGTTGGCTTAGTGGGTGATGCACACCTAAGCCCTGAACGGACTAGGAAGGTTGGCACGGCGGCGTGCCTGGGCAGAAGTGATGCTGATGGGCGAGCGGCTCCTAACCTCCTGTTAGTCCGGCCTCTCCTCCTAGAGTCACGCCGTCCGTGGACGGAAAGTCGCCGGCGAGGAAGGCAGCTCGGGGCGAGTAGAGATCGAAAGTGCGCAGCAGAACAAAGGGGAATCGGGGCCTGGGCCGACCCAAAATCCCAGGGTGGGTCGCGGCCCACCGTGGCACCCTGTAGAGATACACACCTGAGCGGCGAACATGCAGTTTCGAAACTAATTTAGGAACATTTAGCTCACCAATTAAACTACTCTGTTTTAATAATATCAGTTTCGTATTTGAACAACTAAGCTTGTTTAGCTTGATGGTTGGAGCAGTGCTATTATGACATGAAGCACGTTTGCTGATCGTATATGATCATAAAAGGGAGAAATCCTATGCAATATTTTGAGCAAAAGAGGGTTTCCCCTCCAATTTCTATTAAAGAAACCACCACGGAACCAACATGATCAATTAAACCCTAAGCATGACCGATTAAACCCTATTATGACTATGCCATGGCAGATTTAATGCTGCAAACCAGAGAAATTCTATTTAGCATCCATTGTTTGCTTCGAACTATTATAACTAAATTCTAAGAGCTGAAAAGAAAGTACAGTAAACAAATTACAATCTATTTTCTTGGTGAGATCAAAAATTTGAGGAGATATGAAGTACCACCTCTCTTGTGGTGTCGTGTAGGCATCGGGGGTGTGATGGCTATCGGTGGCGTTGCAGCAGATTTGCGATGGTATACGGGTGCATTGACGGATAAGTCTCGTTGCGGTGGAAGAGAAGGTCGTGTGAGCGGCCCCGGCAAAGAGGACGATGGCGCCGATGAAGCGAGAGGAGGCGATGCAAGGCTCTTGGTCCGTCGCCGTGGATGAGAAATGTCCATCTCTAGAAGTGGACGACGCGGTCTTGGTAGGCGCTCCGGCATGGTGGAGGACGGTGGTGATGGATGTGGTGGAGGACAACGGCGATGGATGGCGCAGCGGACGGAGGAGGCTGGTGTGGGGATGGTGTTCAAGCGCGGACGGTGTATGAATGGGAAAATGGAGGGAGAGGTACGGGGAACCATGTTTTTGGAAGCGCCTTTCTGAAATGTGGAAAGTTACGAACTTAGCCCTCATTTAAAATTTGGACGTCTCATCGGTTGGGGACAGGACGATAATCGCGCATCTCGCCAATATTTGCCTAGACCGATTTCAGGCGAGGAGAGGGTGTTTTGGCGCCCATGGTTGGAACCCATGGTGTATGAACGGGCCTGATAGGTAGGGAGGTTGTGTCATGTCTGAGTCAAGTTACAAACCTGCCCCTATTGAAAATATTTGACTACACCGATTTCGGCCTTGTCGAGTTTGTTTTCCCTCCCACCTTGTATGAATGGGAAAATGGAGGGACAAACAGAGGTCTTTCGGGCGAGCTTGAATCAAATGTGTTTTGCCGCCCATGTCTAGTGCCCACTGTGTCGTCATGGGCTCAGAGGCGGTCGTGTCACGTCTAATTGAAGTTACTAACCTACCCCTATTGAGAGCAGTGGAAATCGGACCGATGGATTGTCCGTGTAAGGGGTAGACAATAATTTCCGTCTCCCAAACACTTGGCTTCGGGCAGCCAACATGGGAGTGGACATTTTGCCGCTTCTTTTGAATTTTGGGACAATAAGCATCCACGTTTACCCTGGCAACTAAATTCGAATCCAATTTGTACTCCTATATGAATCTTTATAAATCATTCCATGTGTTTTTATATATCTTCAAAAGCACGACAAAGATCTATTCCACTGTCATATATGAATATTATTTACAAATTTTGATACTCGAATTCAGAAGCTAGAATACAGTTTAAGGTGAATTCGAATATTTGGAACACTTAATGTCCAACTCAAATGTCACACACAGCATAATGTGTAGTCCCATTTAGATATGTACACAAGTGATGCATCAATATTCAAATACTGAGTCAATCAACCAAGAATGTACATAACTAACAGACATATAAACACTTATAGAGTATATGGATCAATAATATCAACTAACATACATAAGCCAGGCCGCTGTACTTTTTTTGCTAGAAGAGCATCCTTTTTTTAGAGAAGATAGTACATCATCTTGGCCCTGTCCGATGCATGCCACTTATGGTCCATCTATACTACTATTATTGCTGAATGCACATTCAGCCCGATTGGCATATTTTTAGGTCTAGAACAAATATCAAAATGAAATGTTTCCGAGTCTTATCAATTAATACAGACTTGTGCTCAAATAAAATTACAAACCAAAAAACAAAAAACAATTATTACATGATCTCTAAAACAAAAGGTTTAACCGATTACATGAACAAACAACACAAAGGTTATTCAACGATGGAAAGAACATTTCACGTATGATTTACTAAGTTGGAATTTAATTTCCTTTTTTCCTTCAGGAGCTTAACCATGCGGTCAGTCTGAGCTTGCTTCGTTTTGAAATCCACCAAATATTTAATGGTTGTCTTGAGTACTGCTTGTGATTGTGTTGTTTGCTTCCTCAACATGTGAACTTCATCTCTAAGTGTAGAAGCAGAATCTCTTTCTACCACTAGTTTAGCCCCTAGAGCATCAACAGTTGGCAATTCATGATGCACGATTGGGCCAGTGCCATTGCTGTGTGACGATACAACATCCATGGGGACCTCGCTCTTTGATCTTGGGCTAACCTATTTTGCCATTAAAGGTCCCATTGGATTCCGAAAAATTGAAGTTAGAAAAACATCTCAACTGGGAGTTATAACTGCAAACCAGTTAAACAAATAAGGAATTAAAGATTTTCAATTGGATGCTGAAAAGTAGTTATTAACATCATTGTAACGGTTGTTGCAGCAGCAAAGCAGTTAAACAAACAAGTTTTGCAAAAGGTACCTGTTGTGGCATTGGAGTTTCTCTTGGATCCTGAAAAGTTGAGTAGCCAATAATGTGATTACGGAAACTGGTTGCAGGAGCAAAGCGGTTAAACAAACAAGTTTTGCAAAAGGAACCTGTTGTGGCATTGGAGTTTCTCTTGGATCCTAAAAAGTTGAGTAGTCAGTAACTTGATTAGAGCAACAAGTTACAGCAGCCAACCTGTTACACAAATATATTTTTGTAAATGTACCTACTGTGCAATTGGACTTCCAATTGGATCCTGAAAACTTGAAGTTGGTAAGATTATTACATCAACAAGTTACAATAGCAAACCAGGTAAACAAGGAAGTTTCTTAAAGCATACCTGTTGCGCCAACGAAGTTTTAGTTGGATCCTGGAAACTTGAATGTTAGCAATCAATAAATAAAGTTTTGCAAGAGCCATAAGAAACTAACATCAAACTAGTAAAACTAACCACTTTTTGCAACGTATTTAATTACACATGATCTAGTAAAGCTAACATGTTCTTGGCAACGTATTAAAGTAACAAGTCGGTACAGTTTACCAGCAACACATACATCTGTAGATTTCTTTGATGTAAGCAAAATGATTCCAACACATATATAAGTTAAAAAGACAGTATCCCTCATATAAACCTGACAGTTGTCTATCTATGAACATGCAAACATTGCTATTGCTACAAGTGATAATAGCAAACCATTTAAACAAACAGGGTATCAGAACATAAATAACACGTGAATTCTGCTGCACCCTAGAAGTACATATGACCAGCTATCTACGTGCTTAAGTAGCTATTTAAGTTTAGGCAAACATGTAATTCTTAACAATAAGTATCAAACACATAGATATGTGCAGTCTATAATAGGATTAACAGGCTACGACATTATGTAACCAGTAGCAAACTAAATTAAGCCAACCAACATAATTGAACAATTTTGCAATAAGTGGCTAACTAAAATTCTAAGAAGCAGGTAACTAAATTTACGCTAGCTCTTTGTACAGTCACACTACAACTTATTTTTCACTTACAAGGTTCTACGAAGGAGTCCATGGCATCAATTGCTTGGATACGCAGTCCCAATACTTCTTTCTTCCCACACTGCATGGGTAAGTCAAATGGTTAATCTGGTAAGATGGTGCGTCCTTGATATGTTATATGAGGACGTGTAGTCAGACTAGTTCTAGATACACACATCACACTGGCTTTTACTGTATGTTTCAAGGATTACATTTGGCATATCGAGATCTAAGCAATGTACAATAGGATGAAAAGACTGGCATCCTTCACATTATTGGCGAACTCAGTACATAGAAACAAGCAATTCAACCATTCTGTGGGTAAATCAAAAGCGCCATTGGAATATTTTTCACTACCCTAGTCATACACACAAAAAGGGGCGACGCCCCCATAGGGGCTGGTATGGGCGGCCGCCACAGGTCGCTGGAAAGTGTGCACCTAGTTTGAGTTGTCCAGGTTGGCCCAGGCTAGTTTTGTTAATCCCAACGCACAAGCATGCAATGTAAAAAATGAAGAAAAACATTTCAATATGGATGGGCCAATAACGTAAGTGCAAGGCAGGCCCTATAGCAGGCCCGCGGTCCAAACGTGCACCTCCCATATTGATCGACAGCAGGAAAAGTCCTAATTCGTTCGGTCCAGCCTCTAGTCTGGTTTGGTCCTAACCTTGCCGCCGCTGGAAAGAACAACACATCAGTTCCTCGCGCCCTCATTGGAGGGCGGTCGCCATGCTTCAAGAAAATGGAAGGACAAGATGATGAAGATCCAATCCTGGGTGTAGCCTGTGTGGGAGGCAGCGGTGGCAGCATGGGCATGGCATCGAGCTTGCGCAAACGGACAGTCGCAGCTTGCAAGAGCAGCATGTGCAACGAGCAGGTACATCACATCCCTAATTATATCAAATTAAACTATTCAATTTCAGGCCAATAGTTAAACCTGACGGTGTTGTAAAACTGCTTGTATGTAGGGAATCTATGAGAAAATGAAACCAATTCCTGCTTATTTTATAACTCCCCCAATCAATACTGAACTGACTGAATCTGATGTATCTAATCAAGTTTCCAGTGCAAACATACAAGCTCATGTTGTTATTGAGCCTGAAGTGTCTAATGAATAGACTGCTGATGAAGGATTTGATGCAAACTTTTTACATGCTCCTGGTGATGAACATATAGTGTCTAATGAGGGATCTAATGCAAGCATTTTGCAAGCTGCAATTGAAGGATTTAGTGTCTAATGATGATCTGCTATATTGAGAGAGACATAGAGATTTGCAGGCATTGATGACAACCAAATTATAGTACATTTTCATGGCTTGAGGAAACGTCGAGGCCATCTACCAGAAAGTACCCGTATCATGACAATGTAGCATAAATACTTTTCTAATCTATTGATTGATGCAGTTTGCACACTAGTTATAGGTGCAATTACACTTTGATATTTTCAGCCAGAGAACGAATAATTCAAGCAGGTATAGACCACATTAGTAGTCCTTCTACACCATGTTGCATTTTGTGTTTTTTGGTGCTTGCATCATTTAGTGTTTTATAATCTGAACTACTTTGGATCATTAGCTGGTTTTCAAAGTGCATGTACCTTCACATTTCTCAAGTTATGTTGATTTCCGGAGTGCAAGTGCCATCATATGTTTTAAGTTAAATGTTCTCCCCTGTAACTTGAATTCTTGGATCCGCCACTGAACTCAAATCATACACGTAGGCTGGTACGAATTAAATGAAATGCAAGGACTTACGCTAGCTCATTGTACAGGATCACTGCAGCTCTACTTGCGCTTGGGATGTTCCATGAACAAGTCCATGTTACCACTTGCTTGGATGTGCAGGCCTTGTGTTCCTTGCATCCCCTCTGCATTTTTTGACACGGCAAATGGTTGATCAAATAAGAGGAATCGACCTTGCCGTTGTACTGGAGGACAGATACTTACAAGGTTATACAGGTGTGTAGGATGGGTACCAGATCCCGTAGCGCCATCATGCTTCGCTAAAAAATGGTTTTGCTTGTTTCAGATGACATCTCCAGAAGAAATAAGAGTTAAAGTCAGAGTTGCATAGGTGTGTAAGCTAAGAGAGCAGTGAAAGGATATCCAAACATCGTCGGAACAATGCACAAGGGAGTGATGTGTGGATACCTAGTCCGTGCCGGCGTTTGGGCATGCTCGCCTAGCTAGAGCGTGGGTCACTTCAGAGCCGTTGAGGGTGATGCGCTGGCGTTGGCTGGCCGCACACAGATGCAGATTTGAGTGGCAGCGGAGCACTATGATGCGGTGGATGAGACCGTTGGCGAAGCCCCAACGGCCTCGAGGAGTGGAGGTGTGATGGTGTGCTCGGTGAAGTAGCCCCGGTGAGGTGGGAGACGGCGTCGGTGAAGCGCACCTGATGCGGCGGAAGTCGGTGTCTGTGAGGCACGTCGGTTGCGGTGGCCGACGTTGTCAGTGGACCATCCGGTGCGGTGGACGAGGGCATAGATGAGGTAGCTCTGGTGTGGTGGTGAAGCGCGACTGTCGTCTTCGTCTTCGTCGTCCGGCACAGAGGTGGGGAAAGAGGCGAGACTAGGCGCGGTTCGAACTTTGCTTGGGTTGGCGGTGAATTAGGGATTTGAGCAATCTAGGCGCGGAAGGGGACGCTGGAGAAGGGAGATTTTGCAGGGCTGGAATTGGGGCAGCCAGACATTTCCATCCGAAACGTGGAAGCGCGAACTTATTGTGTTGTCGTTCTTTTTTGGGTGGGGAAGGGGAGGGAGAGGGGTGGGTGGCTAGGTGCTAAGCGTCCGTACAATACACGCGACCACCACGACACGACCCTGGTCTGCCTCGTGCGCCTACATTTGAGAATGAAAATGAATTTTCTTTCATTTGCAAACAAATTTGTATGCATTACCATGCTCGTGTTTTCCTTGCAAATTAGTCATTCGAAACGAGATACTATAAATTAATTAATGTGGAGTTATTTGAAAAAAAATCAAAATGGTATCCACGCTAATGTCGATTAGAGTGTGTGTCACACAATTAGGTATTTGAATTAGATGTGTGTCACATAGCGATCTCCAATTCTAACGTGTATTTCACATTTCATGGTATCCACGCTACTTTTTTAATACAAATTCATATGTATATGATGAACACCATGGTAGTGCGAAAACTTTCGGATGGATTCAAACTAGCACAACAATCGATTCAATGTCAACTTCTCAAAACCAAGTATGGCACGAATTCGAAACAATTACCCGTATGCATGGTCCTTAGTTCAAATCTTACAATGTACACCGAATTGAAACATCGATATTAAGTCTCATACTATCTACATTCAAATGTTGTTTTTAGCCCCCCGCCTCAGCACACACGCTACATACTTCCTGTATCGGTCAATCTTCCTCTCCTAACCACCTTAGGAAGCTGCCGGTTTACGACACACGTTCATTATTTCTCTCCATCTTTCTATCTTTAACTCCCTCAACTACACAACCCCCTTTTTCCACTCTGTTGCCAAACGTATCTACCTCACACACCCGCCATTGCACCCCATGCCGAGCTCTCTCTCTCTCTCTCCCTCCCAACCTTTCTCGCTAGATACATGCATTGTATTACCATGCACGCAAACACGTTGTCTATCTAGGTCACTCCCTCGAGACTGTCACACTTTTTCTTCCGCACGGCGGGCCACACTTGCTCAATCTCGCCCTCTTTATCTGAGTCTCGACTAACCTTGTTTTCTTTCACACACAAATGATATATCTCCCTGTCTGGGGCTCGATCTATACACTGTATACTCTCTCACGTGGACTGTTTATCTAGGTCAGTCCATCCAAGCTGCCCCCACTCCTTCAACTTCATGGCGGGCCACGCTTGCACAATCTCTCTCTCTCTCTCTCGCTCTCTTTGTATGTCTCGATTGACCTCGCTCTTTCTCGGACACAAATGATATATCTCCATGTTTGAGCTCAATTCCACATATTCATATTGTATACTCTCTCACCCACAATGTCTATCTAGGTCACTCTCTCCAACCCGTCTCAATCTTTCGATAGCACGACGACCCACACTCGCTCAATCTCTCTCCCTTTATATATGTAATCGATTGACCTTGCTTCCTCCCACGCACAAAATATATCTACATGTCTGTGACTGGATCATCTCTCAAGCTCTATCTTACAGCCCTCGCCCTTCCCAAAAGCTCAATCGGACAATATCTGTCTAGAGCATATATATCTTTTCAATGAATGTCGGACCACACTCACTTTGTCTCTCTATCTATATGTCTCTCGATTGACCTCGCTTTCTCACGCCGTATCTACCACATGTTGAAGCTACCTCTCCATCCCTCGCAAAGCCGGAGCTATTTACGTTGCGAGGGGGACTCCAACCTTGGATTAATTTGTGTAGGCATTTATTCCAGTGGGATTAGATTATATTTTCGTAGCATTCGGCCCACAACTACTCCAAACACCGTTGCAACCCCCGCACCTCCCCCAATTGTTTTCCCTTTGGCTCGGTCATCGCTCTCCCGCACGTCCTTTCTCGCCTTCAACATCGCACCATGGTTTTATTGCAAAAAACTCCGTTGTTCTCTTTAATTATTATAAATAAGCTACAAAACTACACACCGATAGTCCACCTGGATTGGAACAAAATTTGACCCACAAATTAAAGTGCTGGAAACTACACACTGAGGGGCCCACCTGTCATGAAACAAATTTGGACCCATATAAAAAAAATGAAGGACGAGGGGCCCACCTGCCTTCAAGCCGCACGTCAATAGGCAACATACGTAGAACAACAATGTTTGTTGTACCCCCTTTGTTCGTATAATGTTTTTATATTACCACAACCTATTTAATGGATAACATGTAATATTATTTTTAGTACATGATGTCTACTACACAACCTTCTTCTTGTAGATGTTGATGGGCCTCCAAGTGCAGAGGTTTGTAGGACAGTAGCAAAGTTCCCTCAAGTGGATGACCTTAAGGTTTATCAATCCGTAGGAGGCGTAGGATGAAGATGGTCTCTCTCAAGCAACCTTGCAACCAAATAACAAAGAGTCTCTTGTGTCCCCAACACACCCAATACAATGGTAAATTGTTTAGGTGCACTAGTTCGGCGAAGAGATAGTGAAACAAGTGGTATATGGATAGTAGATAAAGGTATTTGTAATCTGAAATAATAAAAACAGCAAGGTAGCAAGTGATAAAAGTGAGCGTAAACGGTATAGCAATGTGTGGAAACAAGGCCTAGGGTTCATACTTTCACTAGTGTAAGTACTCTCAACAATACTAACATAATTGGATCATAAAACTATCCCTCAACATGCAACAAAGAGTCACTCCAAAGTCACTAATAGCGGAGAACGAACGGAGAGATTATGGTAGGGTAAGAAACCACCTCAAAGTTATTCTTTCCAATCAATCCGTTGGGCTATTCCTATAAGTGTCACAAACAGCCCTAGAGTTCGTACTAGAATAACACCTTAAGACACAAATCAACCAAAACCCTAATGTCACCTAGATACTCCATTGTCACCTCAAGTATCCGTGGGCATGATTATACGATATGCATCACACAATCTCAATTCATCTATTCAACCAACACATAGAACCTCAAAGAGTGGCCAAAGTTTTGTACCGGAGAATCACGACAAAAAAGTGTGCCAACCCCTATGCATAGGTTCCCAATGTCACGAACCCGCAAGTTGGTCACCAAGACATACATCAAGTGGCACGTGATATCCCATTGTCACCACAGATACGCACGACAAGACATACATCAAGTGTTCTCAAACCTTTAAAGACTCAATCCGATAAGATTACTTCAAAGGGGAAACTCGATTCCTTACAAGAGAGAAGAGGGGGAGGAGAAACATAAGATCCAACTATAATAGCAAAGCTCGCGATACATCAAGATCGTATCATCTCAAGAACACAAGAGAGAGAGAGAGATCAAACACATAGCTACTGGTACATACCCTCAGCCCCAAGGTAGAACTACTCCATCCTCGTCATGGAGAGCACCGGGATGACGAAGGTGGACACCGGAGAGGGATTTCCCCCTCCGGCAGGGTGCCAGAACGGGTCTAGATTGGTTTTTGGTGGCTACAGAGGCTTCTGGCGGCGGAACTCCTGATCTATTATTCTGTTCTGGAAGTTTTAGGTTACGTAGGTATATATGGGTGCAGGGGGTTCGTTGGAGGAGCGACGGGGGCCCCACGAGGCAGGGGGCGCGCCCTAGGGGGGTGGGCGTACCCCCACCCTTGTGGGCAGCTCCCGTATCTTCTGACGTGGGGTCCAAGTCCATCAGGTGTGTTTCCTTCCAAAAATAACTTCTCCAGTTGATTTCGTTCCATTTCTACTCCGTCTGATATTCCTTTTCTTCAAAACACTGAAATAGGCATAAAACAAGAAATCTGGGCTGGGCCTCCGGTTAATAGGTTAGTCCCAAAAATAATATAAAAGTGGATAATAAAGCCCAATAATGCCCAAAACAGTAGATAATATAACATGGAGAAATCAAAAATTATAGATACGTTGGAGACGTATCAAGCATCCCCAAGCTTAATTCCTGCTTGTCCTCGAGTAGGTAAATGATAAAAAGATAATTTTTGATGTGGAATGCTAGTTGGCATAATTTCAATGTAATTCTTCCTACTTGTGATATGAATATTCAGATCTGAAAGATTCAAGACAAAAGTTCATATTGACATAAAAATAATAATACTTCAAGCATACTAACTAAGCAATCATGTCTCTTCAAAATAACATGGCCAAAGAAAGTTATCCCTACAAAATCGTATAGTCTGGCTATGCTCCATCTTCCCGACACAACATATTTAAATCATGCACAACCCCGATGACAAGCTAAGCAATTGTTTCACACTTTTGATGTTCTCAAACTTTTTCAATCTTCACGCAATAAATGAGCGTGAGCCATGGACATAGCACTATAGGTGGAATAGAATGGTGGTTGTGGAGAAGACAAAAAGGGAGAAGATAGTCTCACATCGACTAGGCGTATCAACGGGCTATGGAGATGCCCATCAATAGATATCAATGTGAGTGAGTAGGGATTGCCATGCAACGGATGCACTAGAGCTATAAATGTATGAAAGCTCAACAAAAGAAACTAGTGGGTGTGCATCCAACTTACTTGCTCACGAAGACCTAGGGCAATTTTTGGAGGAAGCCCATCATTGGAATATACAAGCCAAGTTCTATAATGAAAGATTCCCACTAGTATATGAAAGTGAAAACATATGAGACTCTCTATATGAAGAACATGGTGCTACTTTGAAGCACAATATATGAGACTCGCTATATCATGGTGCTACTTTGAAGCGCAAGTGTGGAGAAAGGATAGTAGCATTGCCCTTTTTTTATTTGGCCTTTTTTGGCCTTTATTTTGTTGGGACAATGCTCTATTAATGATGATCATCACACTTCTATTTATTTACAACTCAATGATTACAACTCGATAATAGAACAAAGTTTGACTCTATATGAATGCATCCGCCGGTGTACTGGGATGTGCAATGATGCATGAGTGACATGTATGAAAGAATAATGAACGGTGGCTTTACCACAAATACTATGTCAACTACATGATCATGCTAAGCAATATGACAATGATGAATGTGTGTCATAATAAACGGAACGGTGGAAAGTTGCATGCCAATATATCTCGGAATGGCTATGGAAATGCCATAATAGGTAGGTATGGTGGCTGTTTTGAGGAAGGTATATAGTGGGTTTATGGTACCGGCGAAAGTTGCGTGGTACTAGAGTGGCTAGCAATGGTGGAAGGGTGAGAGTGCGTATAATCCATGGACTCAACATTAGTCATAAAGAACTCACATACTTATTGCAAAAATCTAGATGTTATCAAAGCAAAGTATTACGTGCATGCTCCTAGGGGGATAGATTGGTAGGAAAAAACCATTGCTCGTCCCCGACCGCCACTCATAAGGAAGACAGTAAATAAATAAATCATGCTCCGACTTCATCACATAATGGTTCACCATACGTGCATGCTACGGGAATCACAAACTTCAACACAAGTATTTCTCAAATTCATAACCACTCAACTAGAATGACTCTAATATCACCATCTCCATATCTCAAAACAATTATCAAGTATCAAACTTCTCATAGTATTCAACACACTCATAAGAGAATTTTATTATTCTTGAATACCTAGCATATTAGGATTTTAAGCAAATTACCATGCTATCAAGACTCTCAAAATAATCTAAGTGAAGCATGAGAGTTCATCTATTTCTTCAAAATAAAACTACCACCATGCTCTAAAAGGATATAAGTGAAGCACTAGAGCAAATGACAAACTACTCCGAAAGATATAAGTGAAGATCACTGAGTAGACGAATAATTATGCAACTATGTGAAGACTCTCTAACATTTAATAATTTCAGATCTTGGTATTCTATTCAAACAGCAAGAAAAGCAAAATAAAATGACATTCTAAGAATAACAAACATCATGTGAAGAAGCAAAAACTTAGGATCAACCGATACTAACCGGTGGTTGTTGAAGAAGAAAGGTGGGATGCCAACCGGGGCATCCCCAAGCTTGAGCCTTTGTGTCTCCTTAATTCCTCTCATATCACGGTCTCCCTAAATCTCAAAAGCTTCATCCACACAAAACTCAACAAGGACTCGTGAGATAAGTTAGTATAAACCATTGCAAAAACCTTATCATACTCTACTGTAAAAAATCACTAAAATTATTATTCAACATTTCATACTAAATGCCTCTGCATATTTAATAGTCCTATCCTCAAATAGAATCATTAAAGAAGCAAACATATGCAAACCATGCAAACATAACAGCAATCTGCCTAAACAGGACAGTCTGTAAAGAATGCTGAAACATCCATACTTTCCTAGATCCAAATATTATGAAAGAAAATTCCCACTTTAGTAAATTTATCGGATCTTAATATGCAACAGGTTTCAACATTTTATCACATTCTGACTTTTCTAGGGAATTATTGCAACAGCGGTAAACTTTCTGTTTTCAAACAGCAACATGTATACTTGTAACATAGGCATAGTAAAGGCTATCAATGCCACTTTTATTGAAATAAAAAGATGCAAAACATTATTCTAAATAACATCAAGCAAATCCTAACAAAATAAATTGACGCTCCAAGAAAAACACATATCATGTGGCGAATAAAAATATAGCTCCAAGTAAAGTTACCGATTAACGAAGACGAAAGAGGGGATGCCTTCTGAGGCATCCCCAGGCTTAGGCTCTTGGCTAACCTTGAATATTACCTTGGGGTGCCTCGGGAATCCCCAAGCTTAGGCTATTGCCACTCCTTACTCCATAGTCCATCGAATTCTTACCCAAAACTTGAAAACTTCACAACACAAAACTTAACAGAAAACTCGTAAGCTCCGTTAGTATAAGAAAATAAATCACCACTTCAAGGTACTGTAATGAACTCATTATTTATTTATATTGGTGTTAAACCTACTGTATTCCAACTTCTCTATGGTTTATAAACTATTTTACTAGCCATAGATTCATCAAAATAAGTAAACAACACATGAAAAACAGAATATGTCAAAAACAGAACAGTCTGGAGTAATCTGGATCAAACGTATACTTCTGAAACTCATAAAATTCTCAAATAAATTGCTGGACCTGAGTAATTTATCTATTAATCACCTTCAAAAACAATTAACTAAATATCACTTTCCAAATAAAAATGGCAGCAATTCTCGTGAGCGCTAAAGTTTCTGTTTTTTACAGCATGATCAACAAGACTTTCCCCAAGTCTTCCCAAAGGTTCTACTTGGCACAAACACTAATTAAAAGCATAAAACCACATCTAAACAGAGTCTAGATGAATTATTTATTACTAAACAGGAACAAGAAGCAAGGAACAAAAATAAAACTGGGTTGCCTCCCAACAAGCGCTATCATTTAATGCCCCTAGCTAGGCATGATAATTTCAATGATGCTCACATAAAGGATAAGAATTGTAACTTTAAAGAGAGCATCATGAAGAATATGACTAGCACATTTAAGTCTAACATACTTCCTATGAATAGGGATTTTGTGAGCAAACAACTTATGGGAACAATAATCAACTTGCATAGGAAGGTAGAACAAGCATAGCTTCAAAACTATAAGCACATAGAGAGGAAACTTGATATTATTGCAATTCCTACAAGCATATATTCCTCCCTCATAATAATTTTCAGTATCATCATGAATGAATTCAACAATATAACCAGCACCTAAAGCATTCTTTTCATGATCTACAAGCATAGAAATTTTATTACTCTCCACACAAGCAAAATTCTTCTCATGAATAATAGTGGGAGCAAACTCAACAAAATAATTATCATGTGAGGCATAATCCAATTAAAAACTAAAATCACGATGACAAGTTTCATGGATATCATTATTCTTTATAGCATACAAGTCATCACGATAATCATCATAATAGGAACTTTGTTCTCATAATCAATTGGAACCTCTTCCGGAATAGTGAATTCATCACAAAATAAAGTCATGACCTCTGCAAATCCACTTTCATCAATATAATCATCATAAATAGGAGGCATGCTTTCATCATAATAAATTTGCTCATCAAAACATAGGGGACAAAAAATATCATCTTCATCAAACATAGCTTCCCCAAGCTTGTGGCTTTGCATATCATTAGCATCATAGATATTCAAAGAATTCTTACTAACAACATTGCAATCATGCTCATCATTCAAATATTTAGTGCCAAACATTTTATAGATTTCTTCTTCTAGCACTTTAGCACAATTATCCTTTCCGTCATACTTACGAAAGATATTAAAAAGGTGAAGCATATGAGACAAACTTAATTCCATATTTTTTTGTAGTTTTCTTTTATAAACTAAACTAGTGATAAAACAAGAAACTAAAAGACTCGATTGCAAGATCTAAATATATACCTTCATGCTCTAACGTCCCCGGCAACGGCGCCAGAAAAGAGCTTGATGTCTACTACAAAACCTTCTTCTTGTAGACGTTGTTGGGCCTCCAAGTGCAGAGGTTTGTAGGACAGTAGCAAATTTCCCTAAAGTGTATGACCTTAAGGTTTATAAATCCGTAGGAGGCGTAGGATGAAGATGGTCTCTCTCAAGCAACCGTGCCACCAAATAACAAAGAGTCTCTTCTGTCCCCAACACACCCCATAAATGGTAAATTGTATAGGTGCACTAGTTCGGCGAAGAGATAGTGAAACAAGTGGTATATGGATAGTAGATTAAGGTATTTGTAATCTGAAATAATAAAAACAGCAAGGTAGCAAGTGATAAAAGTGAGCGTAAACGGTATTGCAATGTGTGGAAACAAGGCCTAGGGTTCATACTTTAACTAGTGTAAGTCCTCTCAACAATACTAACACAATTGCATCATAAAACTATCCCTCAACATGCAACAAAGAGTCACTCCAAAGTCACTAATAGCAGAGAATGAACGAAGAGATTATGGTAGGGTACGAAACCACCTCAAAGTCATTCTTTCCAATCAATCTGTTGGGCTATTCCTATAAGTGTCATGAACAGCCCTAGAGTTCGTACTAGAATAACACCTTAAGACACAAATCAACCAAAACCCTAATGTCACCTAGATACTCCATTGTCACCTCAAGTATCCGTGGGCATGATTATATGATATGCATCACACAATCTCAATTCATCTATTCAACCAAGACATAGAACCTCAAAGAGTGCCCCAAAGTTTCTATCGGAGAATCACGACGAAAACGTGTGCCAACCCCTATGCATAGGTTCCCAATGTCACGAAACCCGCAAGTTGATAACCAAGACATACATCAAGTGGCACGTGGTATCCCATTGTCACCACAGATATGCAGCGCAAGACATACATCAAGTGTTCTCAAATCTTTAAAGACTCAATCCGATAAGATTACTTCAAAGGGGAAACTCGATTCATTACAAGAGAGAAGAGGGGGAGGAGAAACATAAGATCCAACTATAATAGCAAAGCTCGCGATACATCAAGATCGTATCATCTCAAGAACATGAGAGATAGAGAGAGAGATCAAACACATAGCTATTGGTACATACCCTCAGCCCCGAGGTAGAACTACTCCCTCCTCGTCATGGAGAGCACCGGGATGATGAAGATGGACACCGGAGAGGGATTGCCCTGTCCGGCAGGGTGCCGGAACGGGTCTAGATTGGTTTTGGTGGCTACGGAGGCTTTTGGCGGCAGAACTCCCGATCTATTATTCTATTCTGGAAGTTTAAGGTTAAGTAGGTATATATGGGTGCAAGGGGTATGTCGTAGGAGCCACGGGGGCCCCACGAGGTAGGGGGCGCGCCCTAGGGGGTGGGCGCGCCCCCACCCCCGTGGGCAGCTCCTGTATCTTCTGACGTGGGGTCCAAGTCCATCAAGTGTGTTTCCTTCCAAAAATAACTTCTCCAGTTGATTTCGTTCCGTTTCGACTCTATCTGATATTCCTTTTCTTCAAAACACTGAAATAAGCACAAAACAGCAAATCTGGGCTGGGCCTCCGGTTAATAGGTTAGTCCAAAAAATAATATAAAAGTGGATAATAAAGCCCAATAATGCCCAAAACAGTAGATAATATAGCATGGAGCAATCAAAAATTATAGATATGTTGGAGACGTATCAGTACATTAGTGGGACCGGCTCGTTAGCACGTACTATTCGCCTTCACTTGCTGGTGGGTTCCATGTGTGCTCTCTCTCTCCTCACCTTGTGTGTTTAGACGCACAGGAAAACACGAAGAACTCGCAGGCGATGTTGCCGTTGACCATATCTGGACGCATTCACAAGTTACCGCACCAGTTTCACATACTAGTAGTACTAGTAAATGTGTGCGTGCAATGCACGTTAATTTGGAAGTATATTAAGTGCATGCATATATTAAGTAGGATATTATTTGCATGTTATTATGCGATTAGCACTATTTTTGGTATGAAATTAACTGCATGCTAAACGTGTTGAGCGCTCAACATTGAAGCAGTCTAGGTCGTTGGATGAGAAGGAATACATGTGGCTTGATGACGTTTTATATTTAATTTGATACGGCTCTAGAAAAACATTCAATCGATAAAACCATAGATTTCATTCAGTCTGACTCCAACAGTACATTCATACGACGATCGATCTGAAATAAACGGAAATGATAAACATTCGGATTTTAAGCATGGCAATCCGAACGTTTTTCATGGCAAATTTAGATTACGTGGCGGGGGCATCTTGCGTTGGGAAGTGGCTCCTATGCCGTGTTCTATGTGTCGTCGGGCGACTGGCCGATGGCGACGGCGGCGTCTTGTGCTGTTGTTCGCATACTCCTGGATGTTGGCCCAAGCTTCAAGGAAGGCCACAATGTTCTAGACTTCGGTCTCCATGAGCGAGTCAACTAGCGGGGCGACTGGCGTTGGTGCAAGGAAGCAGTCGACAACGGCCATCCATGCCGCTGAGGGGGGCACTGGCACCCACGCGGGGATAGGCGCTGGCAACGGTGCGGTAGAGACATTTGTGTGCATGGGTACCAGCACGGGCACGCACGTCAGTGCATGTGCAGACGCATGCACTACAAAAAAATACACTTCCGTGTTGATATGTGTTTGTCATAGTAGGTCAAGTTTTCTATCATGCATGTACATCCATGACAAATTTATGACAGAATCAAGATAGTCATACCTGTGCTGTCGTACACGTGTTCCATGACATTACCAAAATTATCATCACGGAAGTGTCCACTTCCATGATGATAAATCGCGCATAACAGAAGTGCTTTCGCCAAGGGTGACTGACACGTGGCATCCACCCGAACGAAACGCCATTAAGCTATTGGGTCTGGTTTTGGATCCGATAACCTGTTAATAGCCCCGACCAATGGGGATTTTCCGTGTGTAAAATCATCATTGGCTGGAGGAAACACGTGTCGGCTCACCGTTGGGACAGATGTCATCCACTCATTGGACGCAAAGCGCCTATGATACGTCGACACGTGGCACGGCCCAACAGAGGCCCATTTCGTATGAAACGGCCGACCCGTTTGACTTGGTCAAAAGGTGGCGGGCCGGCCCACGGCAAGCCTGTTAACGTCACGTTCGCATATGGCCCATTTACAGCCCGCTAACCAAGGGCCCATTTATGGCCTATCCTAATTAGGCCTAGTAGCATCTTCTGGGCCATCCAATATAATTCCAGCCCATTTTAACTTCTGGCCCATGTATGGCCCATGAGGTCTTTCGGCCCATATGAGGCCCTTAGTAATCCTCGGCCCATTAACGACACGTGGTAAAACTGTCCCGTAATGAACAGTGTATCACTTTATACCCATTAACGACATATTTTTCCGTTGGGCCGTTTCTAGCCCATGTTATCTTTTGGCCTTCTCAGGGCCCATTTATTCTTGGGTTCATTTCAAGTATTCGTTTACTTACGGCCCATTACTGTCATTTTCTTCTTGTGGTCCAAATTCAGCCCGTGGTTACAGTCGGCCCGTTTGTGGCTTGTTAATACGTTGGGCCATTTTCATAGCGTCATCAAATACGACCGATTAACGACGGCCCATTCACTACGGGAAACAGCTAATTTGCCATTAGGGGACGTCTTTGCCGTCAGCTTTTTGTCGGGCAGACAGCAAAGAAAGGGTTTGCCGTCATCAGTAGACAGCAAAGAAAAACTGTCGGTAAAATAACTTTGCCGTCTGCGAAAAAAAACACAGACGGCAAAGAACGTACTTTGCCGTATGTAATAGAAAAAGTAGATGGCAAAGATCTTTGCCGTCTGCGTTTTATATTACAGACGGAAAAGAACATACTTCGCCGTCTGTAATATAAAACGAAGACGGCAAAGATCTTTGCCGTCTGGAATAAAAAATGAAGACGGCAAAGAAAGAAACACATCACACGGATCGATCACATGGATCGATGACATGGCAGGATCTCAGCCACACATCCCCTTGTGCCCAAACACACCCCGTGCCCACGCCTCACCTCACACCCCCACGTGTAGCACTCTCTCCCTTATCCCCTCCCCCACCACGATCTCTCTCTGGTTTCTCTCCCTTATCCACACGCCGTCGCCGGTCACCAGTCACCACCTCTCCCATTGACCACCACCTCTCCCGCCAGCCCCGACCACTTCTCCCTTCGCCCCCGGCCTCGGCCCCGTCCCCGTCGCCCCCAGCCACGGCCCTGGCGCGCCCGAAGATCCGCCGGCGTCCGGCCACCACCTCGCCCGCCAGCCACCACCTCGCCTGCCGGCCATCACCTCGCCCGTCGGCCACCACCTCTCGCGCCGGCCCCGGCCACTTCCTCCGTCGCCCCCGGCCTCAGCCCTGTCGCCCGAAGCTCTGCAGGGATCCACCACGACATCTTCTACCGTCCCCGTCGCCCTTCCCCCTTCGCCACGGGCGTCGCCGGCACCGTTGCCCCAGTCAGGCGAGCAGGGCGAAGGCGAGCAGGGCCGTGCGGCTACGCAGCGAGCATGGGCATGTGCTGCGGGCCGGTGCTGGCAGGGCAGCCGGCGTGGCAGGGCCCTGCAAGCGACGCGCGGGCGGTCGGCGCTAGCAGGCCATGGGCGAGCTGGGCCGTGCGTCTGCGTAGCGAGCATGGCCGGGCGCCGGTGCAGAGGATAGTCGGGCGGCTGTGAGGTGGCGCGGCAAGGCGAGCAGGGCAAGGCGGCAGTGGATCCCCGGCCAGTAGAAGGACGGCCGGCGGTCAAGTTCCTGTTCCTGCAATGGAGAAGGACTTGATTGCTTTTATTTTTTACTTTCTAGGGTACTTTGTGTAAATTTTCAGGACAACTTTGTATATTCCGTGTAACTCCACCTACGATGAATGAAAGGCAGCACCCCATGTCGAATCCAAAATCTACTTGAGCTGAACCTGGGCGAGATTCTCTTCTCTGACGTCACCTTTTTTAAATGAAAAACAATCTTTGCCGTATGTACTTTAGTCTAGATGACAGCAAAGAACAAGTTTTGACTTACGGCAAAGAACAGGGTTTTGCTGTCTATTATTTTTTCGACAGATGGCAAATCTGTAGTTGGCTGACGGCAAAATCTTTGCCGTCTGTTCGATGAAATGCTGACGGCAAAGTATTCTTTGCCGGCTAATCTTTGTCGTCTGACTTTGTCGTCTGCTTCCTGACAGCAAAATCTTTGCCATCTGTATTTAGGCCTTTGCCATCTGTGATCCACATACGGCAAATTACCTGATTCCTGTAGTGATTATGGTCGGCCCATGAACGGACGATTTCAACTCTAGCTCATTTATGGCCATAATGTGGTCTGTTGTTGACCCATGTTTGCCCAACCGATCATACGGCCCGGAGAAGGCCAATTGATGATACGGACCGTAGAAGGCCCATTGTGTCTACGACCCGTATAAGGCCCATTGTTTCTACGCCCCGTAGAAGCCCCATTGTTTCTACGACCCATAGGAGCCCCATGTTAACTACTATAAATATGTAGCCCATGGTTATTGTGGCCTAGTTTGAAAAAATAAGTTATTGCGGCCAGTAGCAAGCCGCAGAAAAAGAATTGCACTGACTACAAGAAAACAAATAAACAAGACAATAAGGAAATAAATTAGCAAGCAACTTACGCTAGGCTATCACGGCTATTACACATATTACATCCACTGGGCATCGAAGTTCGCCACCAGTGCAAATATAGGGTACAAAGCAGCATATAAACGCCGCAGCAAAACAAGTCCAAAACTGAAACCACTTTAGAAGAGCTCAAGCAACAATATCATGGGTACCCATAATGCTGGCAAAATGCTTAATAAGCTTATTAACTTTCTCTTGTTTGGCGCTTAAATCCTCCAGGACTTGCTGTTGCACCAGAAAGTATGCATCTGAATTCTGCAGGGACTTCTTTAGTCCTTCGGCTTCCTGTCGCATAACATCTGGTCGATGTCTTTCAACTTGAAGTTGAGACTCAAGAAGCCGAACTGATTCAGGCAGCGAGTTCGAAGAGCTGGTGCCAGCAGTAGTTGCCAGTAACTCAAACACTACATTAAGACAGGGCTTTGGGGTTATCTCAGTTTCTTCAATATAGTTTTTATCAACTTTCTTGGAGACCAATAGGGAAAAGCTTATACACAGGATCTTACCAGCAGCGAGTTTTAAAATAAGGCGCTGCTGCAATGTAGCAGTAGCGCTCTCCGGCAGTACTCGCTGCTGAAATAAACGTAGCAGTAGCGTGCCTACTCTAAGCCGCGCTACTGCTATAATTCCCATGACCCCGCCGCGAAGCTAGTTCTGGCAGCAGCGCGTTAATTCAGACCATCCTACTGCTAGGTAGTTTAGCAGTAGCGCCTTTGCCTTTAGAGCGCTATTGCTAAAACTAGCTATCTCCCACCCCACCCCCTCCTCTATCCGATCCACACTCACACTCACACTCACTCCGACTCGATACCGCCCTCCTCCTCCGTCCTCCCTCGACTCGCCGTCGGCCGGCCACTCCTCGCTCCGCCTTCCTCTCCGTCCTACTCTCTTCTCCCTCCTCGAGTCACCCCTCCTTCTCCCTCCTCCCTCCTACATTTTGATTTAGTAGGCTAGTTCATATGCAACATTTTGATTTACTTGATTTAGTACGCTAGTTGATTTAGTTGATTTAGTAGGCCAATTGATTTAGTTGATTTGGAACATTTTGATTTAGTTGATTTAGTAGGCTAGTTGATTTAGTAGATTTAGTAGGCTAGTTGATTTAGTTGATTTAGAACATTTTGATTTAGTTGATTTAGTATGCTAGTGGATTTAGTAGGCTAGTTGATGCTTTGGTTTTTTGTAATAAGTTATTTTTTGGCAAAATGTAGGTGCCAAATTAGATGAAATGTCTTGGTAGGTGGTACCCTTATTTGGTAGATATTTGTGAAAGGTTTTTTCGGAAATAGGTGCCACCAAAATGCTTTGGTAGGCGGTACCTTGTCATCTAATATGTTACTAGATCTTAGGATTATAATTGTCCATAAAATTGCTTCTCGCAGAAGAACCAAAAATATCACATGCTACTGTTTTTCTTTCCTGTGAAGTGGATCATTAATCCTTTGCTCATATTAGTTTAGGAAAATGGCATCACCACGACCACCACTACTATGTCGATTGTGGAAGTCAAGGTGCGCCAGTAGCCTTGGAACTGGCAAGCTGTTTGGCATCTACTTCCAGTCGAGTTTTCATCACGCAGCGGTAAGAAATTAGATGAAATGTAATGACTATTTTATTTTCAGTGTTGGCATTACTGCATTGTGTCATTTTTCTTTTTTTTACACAGATCGTCCCATGCAATGTGAGGTTGGAATTCAACAAGCTGGCAGGAGACATTGTGAAATTTGAGGCTGCTGGGGGGCCGTACACTATGGAGGTCGAGAAAGGACGCAATATGTCGCAGATTGGAGGAGATGGATGGGCTCGTTTCCTCGCCCACATGCGTCTTACTGGTGGTGAGTTGATCAGCTTCTCCTTCAGAGCAGAAAGACCCAAGATGGATGTCATTTATCTCAACCTGGTGGAATATGATGAAGATGACAAAGATGATGAAGATGGCGAAGATGATGAAGATGATGAAAATGATGAAGATGATGAAGATGATGAGGACCCACTCGATGAAGATGATAAGAACCCACTTCATGAAGCCATCGTATCTCAAAGAATGAGGCTGAGCGAGGAGGAGGTGTGCAACCTATGGGACATAATTCCGCCATGTGATGACTTTGTCGGGGTGCCATTCGTGACCCGCCTAACAAGTACCATGGTCGATCGGCATGAAATGGTATGTTATACTGACTGTAGTAATTTGATGATATATATATATGCTTTATTGTTATACTTACAAATGCAAATTATCAGATGATATGCTTAGTGAATCTGATGATATGCTTAGTGTAGAGTCCAATGGTATGCTTTGTGGAATCTAGTCGATGATATGCTTTAGTGTAGAGTTTGATCACATGCTTATTAGTGTAGAATCCAAGGAACTATTAATAGTGTAGATAATCCATGTATACTTATTAGTAGAATTCATGATTAATTGGTACAAATGTGTACTACTATGTCTTTTGGTAGTGTAGAAATCTAGACTTAATAGAAATATATTTGCAAGAGTATGTGCGAGGCTATTTATTAATTGATATGATTTTCTTATTCAGAAATGGCCAAAGAACCTATCTGTGAGTTGTGGTATCGAGCCTGATGAAGAAGGCTCAGCTAGACTACGCCTTACCGCAAGGGGCTCCATCACAACTTGTACTTACTGCATGGACACAGACGGTCGCACACATTTAAACTCGGTTGGGTGGAAGAGATTTCTCGTTGGCAAGAATCTTCGTGTTGGACAGGCCATCCTAACTACTATCAAGAACACCCACCGCCCAGGATTGAGGATGATGATCGTCGTCGATATCATCTAGAACTACATATGTGTGTGTGGCTATATCACCTAGAACTACATATGATGATTGTCATCGATATCATGTAGAACTACATATGATGATCGTCGTCGATATCACCTAGTACTGCTTGAGGATGCATGTTGAGTATATATGAAATTGTTATCTAGTACTCCCTCCATTCCAAATTACTCGTTGTGGTTTTAGTTCAAATTTGAACTAAAACCACGACGAGTAATTTGGAACCGAGGGAATACTACCTAGTACCTGTAATGTTTTATGAAATTGATATATAGTAGTACCTAGTATCTGGAAATTGCAGTTTATTGAAGCTGAAACGGGATGGAAATGATAAAATATATAGCAGTAGCACGGGGCTAGGAAATCGCTACAGCTAACTAATAGTAGCGTTTTTCGGAAAAGCGCTGCTGATATAGTCAATAGTAGTAGCGCGGGTATAGACAACGCTACTATTAACAGTTAGCTGTAGCGCCTTATTGGTAGCGCGGCTGCCCGCGCTGCTGATAACCTCAAAACCCATGCTACTACGAGGGTTTTCCCTAGTAGTTCTCACTATCTTGAACCTTATCTGCATTACTTCCTTTAACATTGCATAACGGGTACTCTTCTCCAATATTTTATCCGCGTTCTAAAAGAGAAACAAACAAACACATCACAGGTTTACAATGTAGTATATGAAACTCATTTTGGTAAACCAGTTCAGTAGTAAGGTGGACAGGATAATAGCATGAAACAAACATATATCTATGTAGTACGGTCATTGTATGGTCTATATCATTCTACTTTATGTTGCCAAATCAAGATAGATACAGTTCAAATCATATCTATTTAAGACAAAGCATCATGGACAGAATATAAGTGTGGGAAACTACAGAGAAATAACAACACTTGTAATGTGCATGGCATGAGAACATAATTATTTATTCAATTGAAATTGAAATCAACATAGAGCAAGTTACAACAGCAAACACATTAAAGAAACAGGTTTAAAACATACCTGTTGTGCCATTGGAGTTTCAATTGCATCCTTCAAATTTGAAATTAGTTGGTATGAGTAAATAAAATGATGCAAGAGAAAAGTAGTATGAACCATAGCTATGGAACCTGACCTGAGAACAATTCTTCTTCTGCTTTAAGCGTTGACTTGGGGTTCAGAGTGGTGGTCCTCGTGCCTTGGGCACTACAGTTGCCTTACTAACTGCTCGTGTTTGGGTTCTCTGTGGTGGAGACGGTGATGTGTCAACGGGAACTGGGTCACTATCTGCTAGGTTTGGGTTAGAAGGGGTGTAGCTGGTTCTCTCTCCAATTGGGTAGGGGTACAATGTGCGTGAGTCTGGGTTATGTGTGGTGGGGCTGGTTCTTGGGCAAGTACAACCGTGGTTTTATCTCCATTGACAGGTAGCACGATCTTTTCTGAAGACCATGTTTTTACTCCCACAGATACAACATATGCATTACATGAGTAATATAACCCTGCAAGTTTGAGCATACACCTCAGGGGGATAATAGGAGTGGTCATCTGCCTCTGAATCCTCCTCTGAAGAGCTATCTGTAACCAGCAAGATATCTCCTTCAGCAGGTAGCATTGTCTGCTCTGAAGACCTTGTTTTCACTCCAAATTTCTCCATCACCAATTCAAATGGCTGACGCACAGGAAGAGCAGTTGAATATACAAACATTGTCGACAAAAGCAATGAGGAATACAAAAAAGGACGGCATGATATAATTCACATATATGACACTTGGCTAAACGACATGGCATTGCATAATTCACATATATAATGCCTTGCAACAAGATAGCATTGCATAATTCACATATATAATGTCTTGCAAAAAGATGGCATTGCATAATTCACATATATGGTAATTAGACACTAAACATGTGGCATTCACACAATGCATGTCTAAACTAGGCAAATGACATAGCAATGCAAGATACCATACACACGATATGAGCAACATAACCCTACCAAGTTAGAGCATGCACCTCGGGGGGGGATAGGACTGGTCATCTGTCTCTGAATCCTCCTCTGAGGAGCTATCTGTAACCAACAAGACATGCACTTTGTCAGATAGCATTGTCTGCTCTGAAGACCTTGTTTCCACTCCAGATTTTTCCATGACCATGCCGAATGGCTGATGCATAGGAAGAGTAATTGAATGTACTAAAATTGTTGACAAATTTAACATGTAATAAAAAATGATGTCATGATATAATTCACATATAAGATGACTGGCTAACCAGGGTGGTATTGCAAAATTGACATATATGATGCCTGGCTAAATAAGATGGCATTGCATGATTCACATATACGATAAAGAAACTAAACAGATGTCATTGACACAAAGCATGTCTAAACTAAGCAGATGACATCTTTCATGTATACAATAAACAATGCAAGGAACCATATGCATGATATTACCAACATCAGCATGCCAAGTTAGAGAGAAGACCTCATGGGGTAAATAGGAGTGGTCTTCCGCTTCTGAATCCCCCTAAGAACAGTTATCTTCCTCTTAATTATGAACCGAAATGGGTGGAGGGGGGCTGCCTTTGCACCCACCATGGAGCGACGTCTGTATGAAATTTTATTGCCACACAAGGCTCGTCTCTTTTGCTCTACATGTTCAGTTCCATTGTGTACAATAACTGACGTGCATAGGAATAAAACATAGTGAGATTATGTAAGGAGTGCATGCACAAATCCAAAGTGATGGTAGCAAACTATGGATAGACCCAAAACCAATGATAGCAAGCAGATAATAGCTCTAGTTAAAAATTAAAGATAATGGCTCCTTTAATGTTTGTTTGCACCCAACATGAAACTCATAGTAGATACCCGAGATTAACCAGATAGTAGACAGATAGTACTGATTGCTGCCCCAATATGTACCCCACAACCATTTAAAAACTCAAGTTTCAGCACAAGTTTGGACCCGACTCGGAGTCTAATAGGTGAACATGACGATAAAGTAGCATGTCATCATATTAAGCGATGCATAACGAGCAGACACGGAAGAGTGTGACCTCTCTTGCGGACCCGTGTAGTCCTCAGGGTCATCTGCTCAGTTGATGATGGTAATGCAGTTGTCGTGGCTGCCGGCGGCGGGGAAGAAGATTTGAGGCGGCAAAAGGCAGTCTGGAGAGCAGATCCCTGCTATCGTGAACCCTTCCATTGTTGGAGCAGGTGAGCTAGGGTGGAACACAACACCACAGGAGCAGGACAAACCACACAAGGTTTTCTTTGACACATATCTGTAACAGAAGTAATTTTGAAAGGCCTTGTTTGAATTTGAGGATTCTAACAATGCAGGGATAGGAAATAGACAGGAATAGCATAGGAATGCATGTGCAAAACAACGAATTTAAAAACACAGGATTTCTGCCAATTTGGGTGTTTGGTTCACGAGAATTGGAAGAACACAGGATGCAAAGAAGCATTCTGAGATTAAGTCAAACCACAAGAAAATGTACGGTTATAATGCTATTATGCTACTATCTCTTAGTCTTGTGCTTCATGAATAGGAATTTGAGAAGGAGGACAAGTGGAAATTAAAATTCCTATGGTTTTTCTTTCAAGGAGACACTAAAGGAACAAATCCTACAGTTTTCCTTTGCTCCATTCCTCTGCACCAAATTCATGAAAAGTAGTACCATAGGAAACTTTCCAATTCCTATGTTTTTCATTCACTTTACCTTTCAGGCACTGGCGATTCTAGTAGGCAGGCTTGAGCAAGGAAAAGCCTACATTAAAATAATGTTTTTGTGCTACTTCTATTACTTTGTACCCAGGCCACTGCCCTACTAGCTCAGCTCCCAGGGCCATCGACAAATGCACAACTCAAACATGCAGAGATAAATAATGATGGCGTTCAAGAGAGTCCATCACGGATAGCTAAGTTTTCTAGTACCACACTGCTTGTCATATAGTAGGTTAAAATAATTGAATGTCCCGTTACTCCGTGTGCTCAGTGGACAATACATATAACATGTAGAGTAAAAAAGAGATACAACAAGTGTACAACCTCTTTGGAGAAGGCATGTCGATCAAAGCGTGATTGGGTTGGCCGGTGAGGATGCTTTGGCTGACTTGGCTGTCGAAGGAGGGGAACAAGATCTTAGGCGTCTAGAGATGGAGCCCGAGGTACTGCTCCACTTTGATGGAGGGTTTCATCGTTGAAGCAGCTCCGGTGAGTTGTACGACGCTGAGGCTGAAGCAGAACAAGAGAGACAATGTTAACCTGAGTGGAATTCTAATAGCATCTCTAATAGATGACGTAAAATACATAACCACAAAGTGCTAGATGTAAAATACATCAGCCGCTCATCTCTGAAGTTAATTGTCAAAACTGAATTTAAGTGTCGAAACTGAACTCAACTGTCGAAACTAAATTTTGCTATCGAAACTGAGTTTTGCTGTCAAAACTAAATTTTACTGTCGAAACTAAACGCACTAGAGGTGAGGCTACACATCAGTCGACTGACTTTTTCATCCCTGGTAAGTCGATTTTGCATCCGTTGGATACAAAATCAAGGGCCTGCAGTTCATCTTCAACCTCCACCCCCTGAGCCGCCAGCCACCACCGACCAAACAGCTGCCCCCCGCCACCCGCGGCCGGCGGTGCACCGCCCCGCTCGCACCGAAAACACTCCCCACCGCCGGACCTCCACCGCCCTGGCCATCCCTCTAGGGCCCCCCGTGCTGAGATTTTCTCCGGCGATCCCCACGGCACCGCCCCACCACCGCCGGCCACCACAGCCCCCACCCTGAACCCTACCGCCGGACCTCCACCGCCCCGGCCATTCCTTCAATCCGGCGAGCCTCCCACCACCTGAAAATCGACTAACCCAATAGTCGATTCGGTCAACTAAAGTGTAGCTAAATCGGAGCAGCATCGCAAGCAAGAGCAAGAGCGAGAGCAGCAGCACAAGCGCGAGCAAGAGCAGACAAGGCAGGGGACCGAGAGCAAGATCAGAGCAGCAGCGCGAGAGTTAAAGCAGCAACAGCTCCTACTGATGTGGACGTCGCCGCCGAGGGAGCGACGACGTGGAGGAAGTGGCCGGCGACGCCGCCGTGGATGGGACCGAGTGCCGGCAGCACCGTGAGATCGAATCAATAAGAAAATGCGGCGATTAGTGTACATCCTCTTTGGTGGCACTGATTAGGCCGTAGCTTCATCCAAGGAAACAGTGATGATGATGCTCTTTCGGTGGTGCAGGTGAAGACGGAGGTGTGGGAATGGAGGTGGCGTGAAAGACGATGGGAACATCGCGGCAGCTCCTTGGAAGTTGAGGACGGGGTGGCTGAACCGGCGGGACGACCAGATCAACGACGGATCCTCATCCGGTACGGTGGATGAGGGACGTAGAGGTGTTGCTATGAATGACATTGTCGGGGAAGAGGCTCCGGCTGGGTGTCGGACGGAGGAGGGTGTGGGGCTTCATGGGTTTTCCCGGCCTCAGTGTACGAATGGGTGGATGGATGGGATGGGAGTGGGGAACCATGGCTTAGGGACGCGCTTGTCCGAAATGTGGGCTAAGTTACGAAAGTACCCCCACCAATTTGAGGCGGTTCTTTCGATTCAGGGGTATCACAGGCATTTCACGTGTCGAGATTTCACAGGAGGTGGGAGTTTTCGTGCGCGTTGTAATTTAGGAATAGCAAGGCGCGGGTTGAGCTGGAGGGTGTTGTCGGAGCACAACGAGACAAAGATATATCTTAAATATTTCAGGCTAACAAGGCTTGGGTTGAAATTTCCGGACAAGGCTAACATGTACTGTACCAAATCAATTCGCACTTCAAATGTCATTCAAAACTTTGAACTCATGTTATGTTCAATTAAAATATTTCGCTACGTGTATAATGCATGCAACGTACTACTCAAATGAACGCTTTAGTGCATTCAAAACGTATATACTACCGCTTCAATATGAACTAATTTGAATTCGTTTCTCTATTTGAATAAGATCTACAATAATGATTGTTGTGAAGTCAAAGCATTTGAATTCGTTTCTCTGTTTTAATAAGACCTACAATCATCATTATTGTCAAGTTAAACGATCGTTTGTGTATTATCTTCATAGCACACCACATGATTAGTCTCGAGTTACATATGAACTATGTGTACTTGTAAGTGCATCTAGTGCCACCACTAGTTGGTTTTGGAGTATTGATGACAAACCTGGTTGAGGGACTAATGTGTTTGTGAGAATTGCAGGATAACATAGGTAGTAGTCCCTCATTGATTCGGTTTACCTACCGGAGATGACCCCTAAAATGTGTGAAGACATTGAAGATAATGGTGGTATGTGAAGATATTCACATTGAAGACTATGACATGAGAAGACATCGCATGAAGTCTTTGGAGTGCGAAGACATAGTTGTTTCATAGTTTCATTTTCTTCTTTGTTGAGTCATAGGAACCACCGTACTGTTAAGTGGTGTCCAAGTGAACAAAGTCAGAGTGACTAAAGTGATGCTCATCCAAATCCTATATCTTCAAGCAAAGACAATGAGAGAAAATCTTATCCAGAGTTGGATGAGTCAGCTCTACTTGTAGCCCATGTCAAGCTGCCGCGTGTGTTTGAAATCTGACCGTGGGAACACATGTCAGTTCCTTAGTGACCCAGGGTCATTTCGGACAAATCATGTCGGGTTGCCTAGTGGCTATAAATAGCCCACCCCCTACACCATAAATTGGTGGCTGCTCAGAGTTAGTGCACGGCTTTTGTCGTTTGAGAGAAACCCACCACCGAAGCATTTGAGAGAGAAATCCTTCCGAGGACAAAGCTCAAAACACCCAGAGCCCAAACAGTGTTTGACATCACTAAAGTCTTTCTGTTCGCGTGATCTAAAGACTTGTTACACTTGAGGACTGTGAATCCTCCAGCCGGTTAGGCGTCGCGTTCTGAGCATCCAAGAGTCATTGTGGATTGCCGGTGAACGAAGTCTGTGAAGGTTTGGAAGTATACCTTGAAGACTTACCAGAGTGATTGGGCGGGGAATAAGTGTCCTTAGCTCAAGAGGAACAAGGTGAAGACGCGGTCTTCTGAGTTCAATCTCAGCCTCCCTAACCAAACGTACAGTTGTCACAGCAACTGGAACTGGTCCAACAAATCCTTTGTCTTCACCAAGCAACTGGTTCTATCTCTTCCTTCTCTTTACTTACAGTTTGTCTTCGTGAAGTCATTGCCTTCTTGCGTTATCTGTTTGACTTCACTGTGTGACTACTTGATTTGATTGGCTTCATACTATCTTCCATCCTGATCCATACTGCCTAGCTGCTAATAGTCTTCGAGCTTTCACTTCATTGAATACTTGACTATGGCTTGCCTAGTGTAGTCTACCTTCCGCTGCATGTTAACATGTTCATTTCTATCGTTGTCTTCAAAACTTCCATGTTTTGATGTATGGTGCCCTGCCCCCTACGCCTACAAGTATTTAGATGTGAGTTGCAAACACCACAGATTACCACAAATTCAAATAAAAATGTGAGAATGTTCGATATATAGTATTGTTTAGATTGTTCGATATTTAGTTGTAAGCTGCAAACACCACACATTATCACAAATTCAAATAAAATGTGAGATTGTTCGATGTATATTATGGTTTAAATTGTTGATGTATGGTGCCCTGCCCCCTACGCCTACAAGTATTTAGATGTGAGTTGCAAACACCACAGATTACCACAAATTCAAATAAAAATGTGAGAATGTTCGATATATAGTATTGTTTAGATTGTTCGATATTTAGTTGTAAGCTGCAAACACCACACATTATCACAAATTCAAATAAAATGTGAGATTGTTCGATGTATATTATGGTTTAAATTGTTGAACATTTAGCTGTGAGTTGCAAACGCCATGCATTATCACATTATGGTATAACATGTGCAAAACCACAACACGCGTATCACCGCTATATTCATGCATGCATATGTTTAAAACACTATGATCTCCTATTCAAATATATAAATGCACTTTCATATCAAATTATGATCTTTGTTATTCTCTTACACCCACACAATCCTCTAACCTTTGTAGCTACCACTAACTTTCTCTCGTGCACGCACACGCCCTCCTTGCCCTCCCCCTCCCTCAGTATTCTATCCATCGCGCACATTCATTTTTTTTCCTTTAGGTCGTTCTCCCACAGTCTCCACAAATCCTTTCCGACACACACCGATCGATAAACCTCTCCAGCGATGTCTGCCTACAACATACAAACGCACCTTGAATATCCTCCTTTATGTGTCATTTCCTCGTGTCTCCCATACGGTCCCACACACATGTAAACTCACGCCCCTCTTTTCATCGATCTCACAACCACACACTCCTCCACCTATCTAGCTAGTAGCTGAGCCTCTCGCACCACCTCCGAGCTCCATTCTCTCTGTCTATCTGTCTCGCCAGGCCTTATTTGCCTCTAACAAATGGACGTACACCGACCGATCTCCCGCTATACATATGGCTAGATAGGTCCTTATAACTTGTTATTCCCCATGCGTCGATCGATCTACCTCATTAGTTATGTCTCTCCCTTCCTCCGACAAACAACAATTGATCTACCGATCTAGTTAGGTTTGCTTACCAAACACATGGTTCCCCTTCATCATCCATGGATGTGTCCCGACAAATCTATCACGCACAGGCACACATAGAAACAAATCCCCACTCTTATTGATAATATTGCAGTTCCACCTCAATTTGTCTAGTAGGCCTCTCCCACCATCTTCGAGAAGCAACTCCATCATCCACCCAACACTCTACCCCTCTCCCTCCCTCTCTCTCTCCTCTCTCTTTCTGTCCCATCCTATTTCCCGTCCTTCAGTTATGTATGGATGTCGATCGATCTCCCTCAAGACATAGCTGGGTCTCTCCTTCTCAACACATACACGAGTCGTTCTACCTCTATAGTTAGGCCTCTGCCTACCCCTCCCCCACCCCCTCCCACACACACACCGATACATCGAGCGCTCTAGTCATGTCTCCCTGCCACAAACAAACTTGACCTGTGCCCTCTGACGTTCCGGTAGGTCAGTCGCCCTATATCTTTGACTTGACACACACACACAATTTCGATGGCTCTCTTCATCGATCTCGCACCCACCCACTTGATCCTCTCTTTGACTCTATCGATATCTATGACCCCTCCCTCTCTTCTCATGGATCACCCGGCCCTCTATATATGATATGGATAGGCCTCCATTTCACACACATTGCATGCAAAATTTTGTTTGAGATGTCATCGACACATATTCCCACAAATACATCCACGAAATCAACCTCCCCCAAACAAAAAACACTCACAAACGCACAAGCCATTTGTCTAGGTTTGTATCTCTCACACACACCCACGTAGGTGGGGGCCGTGCACGAAGAGAAGAGGTGCACGCACGGCGCACGTACTCCCGTCTCTTTCCCAACCACACCCGCGCGGGTACATGGTGGAGCTCATTTCTGTACGAAAAGGCAGCCCAGGTGGTAATTTGACACGTGTACTGGTTGTCTACTATATGGAGGAAGGATTGTATACCACGGGTGAACAAACAAATTGCAACTTGACGCATTATGTTAAAAAAGAGGCAAACCATGTGGGGCCTACCTTAGAGGCAACGCTCTATACACACTGGAGTACTTTTGATGTGTCCCGTCAACTCACAAAACGAGGAGAAGCTTGCTTAGTACGCCGTCTCCCCCACCCACGGGCGCGGTGGCTCGCAGGATGAGGTGAATCTTGCTTACTAGTAGTAGTACTATACTCCTTACGCCCGCTCCCTCGCCCACGCGCGTGGTGGCTCGCAGGACGAGGAGAAATTTTTATTACTTCCTCCGTTTACTCCTCGTCCCTACTACCTTGGTTAGAGAGATTATCATATTGTTTGGAATATGTATGTCCTTTAGTAGATTTCAGTATGAACTACTAGTACATACTCCAAACACTGATGTATATAGACATATTTTAGAGTGTAGATTCACTCATTTTACTCCGTATGTAGTCCATATTGAGGCCCTGTTTGGTTCATAAGTCTTAGGACTTTTTCTAGTCCTAATTAAAAAGTCCCTACTCCTTAAAAAGTCCCTCCCTGTTTGTTTTCAGGTACTAAAAAGTCCCTAGTCCCTCCCTAGAGGTTATTGAATGACCATGTTACCCCCAGTATACAGAAAAATAACAATCAAACAACACCATGGGGCGGCGGGGCAATGGGTGCAGGGAGGGGCATTGTTGGAAAAGTCCCAAAAAGACTCTCCTTGAGAGTCTTCTTCATTAAGTCCCAAAAAGCAAGTTTTAGTCCCTAGTAGTCCCACCTGTTTGGTTAAGAAGTCCTTAAGAGGGATTTTTTTCTAGTCACTACACTAAAAAGTCCCTGGAAACAAACACCCCCTGCATAAAGTTGAGACACTTATTTTGGAACGGAGGGAGTACATATTTGCTATGATCTGTCAATCATTGAGATGCAATAGCATGCATGTTAGTCTCCTTTGTATTTGATGAAATGTTGCAACGGGCAACCTTGGATGCAAGATACATGTAACAGAAGCTGGAAGCTTCATAGCATTGTACTATCTCGCTGATAAATTATAGTACGTACTATACTAGTACTTCCTCCGTTCCTAAATATAAGACTTTGTAGAGATTTCACCATGAACCACATACAGATGTATATAGATGCATTTTAAGTGTAGATTCATTCATTTTGTTCCGTATGTAGTCCACCTAGTGGAATCTCTACAAAGACTTATATATTTAGGAACGGAGGGAGTACTATGTAAAGAGTTAGGTGTCGCACGGTGTCCAGAAAATATGGTGATAGTGTGAGGTGTGCCATGTAATCACTGAGCCTGTGTGTTTTCACTGATCTTGCACTCCTCCGCCGTAAGAATGGAGAAAATTGTGATCTAGTGGTACCTCCTTTAGCTGAAAGTATGGGACATCCAGCAGTCCTACCACCTCAGTAATAATGACCAATGAGCCATCAAATCACATAGACCCAGCAGTAAGTTGGACGGACGAAGCAACCATCACTCTTGAATCCGCTTCTCCCTTCAACGCAGGCGCCAGTGAGAGGTCGCGTCCGCTCTGCCCGGGCATGAATGTATAGAGATGAACCCAATCCAGAATATGAACCATAAAAGAAAACACCTACTAAACCAATCACAACAACACCAGCTACAGTACCTATCAGCCAAAGAGGAATTCTTCCAGTAGTATGGGCCATTTCCCCTACTTTCCTCCACATTTTATCAATTGGAAAAATACCAGCCCCTTTCGGTTCATAATGAGACGGGAATAATTCTTACTAATAGAGTAGGATTGGCCTGTAATCCATACCATACCATATCCTGTAGGTGTAACCTTTCGCTCAATACTCAAATCTACAATTGAAGTATCTGAAGCCGCATCAATCGAGGATACACGACGGAAGGAATTTGCGGCGCCGATTCTGTGGAGTGGCACTGACCGTTTCGGGCGGGAAGTGCACGGGGGTGATGGAGGGGCTTTAGGTGGGCCAGGCTGGTTAGGAGCGGGCGTGGCAGCTGTCCGCCTCTCCCTCTACTGGACACCCGGAAACCAGAGGATGCACCAACTCTCGCGGCTAAAATCGTACACTACACACCATCGCTCTGTAGGGGTAGGTCGATCTGTCGCTCTCTCTAACACACACATGTTATTAAACACACACACGCACACGCACACACAGGTTCATAGAATAGGAAAATCGTGCGAGTGCAAAGCCACAAGAAGTAAGATGCAAATGGAGTACTTACTAGAACCGAAGAGGTGACGAATATTCCAACAAACCTGGAATGAGGAGTAGTACTCCCTCCATCTAGGTGTTAAGTCATCTTACAGAAATTAGATATTCCTAAAATGTTTAGGCGTCGTCCATTAACTTCGCATCTCAATCCCCTCCTGGAATCCTTGCTAGCGAGCATTGTTACTTAGGGAGCATTTGGATGCTTAGCAAGAACAACTTATAGCATAGCCGGGCAAGGTTAGGCATTTGGAACTGTTAAAATATGTTAGCTTTTGTGGGCCAGCTAGCTTGGGTGGGCTAGAAAGACCTTGCTAGATCAGGAGAGCCAGATCGGCTTGCTTCTGACGGCAAACTTCGTGTAGTAGAAACATAGACTAGTAACATATGCATGTTACTAGTCCAAGTTACTCACCACTATGATCAGCCTAAGCAATGTAAGCAAACGCTCCTTACTCTGCCTTATTGTCTCCCCCGGAAACCCAATGCATGGAGCGCAACTACGCGTTGACCAGTCAAGAAATCAAAGTCGGCTTGCATGCGAGTTAATAAGTGGACCTGCATAGTGGCTAAAACGACATCTCTTAGTTGTTTGGATTAATTGTTGCATTTAGAGACAGAAATCAGGGATTTGATTGGAGGAATGACCGAACAAGTTTCTCATTCTCTTCCAATCTGCTTGCACCTTGGTCCCACTGCACCTTCTAACGTGACTTATTACACCTAGATGGAGGGAGTCATACGAGATACGGTGGCACACTGACTTAGGTCGAATACAATTTCCCAAAATTGTGTGCCTGTTATAATAAGGATTCACTTAAAATAGTACGTGAGCGCACAGAGGGATCAATTGGATAGTGTTCCTGAGCAGTAGAGAGATGTGTGAGGTAAGATACACCGTTGGCGCTTTTAATTTTTCTTATTAATTTGTTTGTTTCACCCTCTGACTGGTGGGACCCAATGTACTACGTGGAGAGAGGGAAGGTGACTAAGGCTGCATTATTTTTGTACCACTGTGGATAGTCTTTCCACCAAAGCCACATGACACGATTATGATTTAAATCCCAATGACTCACACACAAAAAAAACAGGGAATGCTTGTCACACGAATACAGGAATGTATAAAAGGTTATTTTCCTCTCGTTGAACATAACGGGAGGGTTGTGTAGCTGGTTAGCCTGTTCCCTCATCAAACTTGAGGTCTTGGGTTCGATAACTACACTTGAGCATAATTCGTGCCAGGAGGATTCTTTGACTGCTCAAAATGGATGGATACGGAGCTATACGATCAGCTGCAGCCTCGATGCTTATTTTCTAAGGTTTGCGCTCTCCACTCTCTCTCAAGTATATATATACACACTGGAGCCTCAGCACTTGTAGTTGCTCTCTTCACACTCTCTCACCCTCTACGGATCTAAACAAGACTTCATTGGCCTCTCTCTCTCCCCTCACTGCTGGCCTGCTTGTAGTTGCTCTCTCCACACTCTCTCACCCTCTCCAGATCTAAATAAGACTTCGTTGGCCTCTCTCTCTCCCATCACCGCTGGTCGAAGAGCCGGCAGGATCCGTCCGCCGGGAAGGGAAGGAGGCTTAACGTTGTCGCCGTCGGCTATTCACTTTTACCCAGCGGTGGCGTGGGAGGGCCTCCGACCCCTTCTTCTTTGTCGCCGTACATAGTGTGGGCTGAACGGCCTCCGGTCGCCCACCGAACCACACCCAAGAACTTTAAGGTATAATTTACTTATTCCACATGCATTGCTCTAGCTGCATGTGGGATTTTTCCGCTTCTGCACTCGAATCTAGGTGTTGGATCAAACAGGAAAGTAGTGGGTAAAGTTGTATACCATGAATCTAGGACGTGGTTCAAAGAGGAAAGGAATGCGGGAAAGTTGTGGGAAAAGTTGTATAGCATGAATCTAGGACGTGGTTCAAAAAGAAAAGGAAGGGGGAAAGTTGTATCACATGAATCTAAGACATGGTTCAAAGAGTAAAGGAATGGGGGAAAGTAGTGGGCAAAGATGTATAGCATAAATCTAGGACGTGGTTCAAAGAGGAAAGGAAGGGGGAAAGTATTAGTACAGACTGGCTATCCAGCACCTATGTTGGTCGAAAAGGGAAAACAATGACAAACACAGTACGCACATCTGTAACAAACTGATCTTTTGTTTTGTTTTGGGGGACAAGGCTGTAGAGTTTGAGCAGGACTAGATTTTCTGCGCTCAAATAGGCAAAGGTGTCTAAAGGTAACACAACTGGGACCAACACAACTCCTTGGATGTTTGTTCTTTGTTGCAACAGACTCTGCATCACCCCAGTACATCAGTAGATGCACATGGTGCTGGTGCGTTCACTATCCCATGCAACTCTTTAGCTGTTGTTAATCTAAGGCCCTGTTTGGTTTAAAACTCCCTAGTCCCTACCTACTTGGTTCCTAGGGACTAAACATGTAGTAGAGGTTATTAACTGACATGCTAAAAGACCATGTTACCCCTAGTAATGAACTAATAGAGACAAGGTG
The DNA here is from genome assembly GCF_003073215.2 of Triticum urartu. NCBI lineage: Eukaryota > Viridiplantae > Streptophyta > Magnoliopsida > Poales > Poaceae > Triticum > Triticum urartu. The sequence continues at coordinate 279,196,587 of NC_053023.1, forward strand.
CGATGCGTGGCGTGGTCTTCTTTCTTTAGTCCCAAATGCCCACTTTTAGTCCCTAAAAGTCCCTCATGTTTGGTTTAGATGGGACTGACACGGAGTTTTTTTAGTCCCTCCACCAAAATATCCCTGTAAACAAACACCCTCTAATAATGCCGCTGGAAAATTGATACAATGCTACAGTTAAAAGTCAGTTACATGTTTAATGAATTTTATTATTAATATAATCTCTCTGTTAATATTAATCAATTCCACCGTTTGAGAAATGCTACTGTCTTGCTTTCTTTCCCATTTAGATAAGGTAGATGCTTCTTTTTGTTGGCTTCTGTGTCATCCACCGTTATTAACCACTAGTTGTTTCGTTTGCACCTCTGTGTAAACATGGTTATCTACTTCACCTCGTTGCCATTGTGACCTTTTGTTGCACTGCACAAAACACTTTTGTTTCAAGAGTGTTTTGTGTCGGATTTCGGGTTCCGACAGACCATTGAGGTTCGAACACTGGGTGCACATGGAGCTTTCGTCTCCTACCTACCTGCACCCCTCCGCCTTGCTAGGATCTAAACTAAGGAAAGAACAACACACGAGACACAGGGTTTATACTGGTTCGGGCCACCGTTGTGGTGTAATACCCTACTCGAGTGTGTGGTGTGGTGGATTGCCTCTTGGGCTGATGATGATGAACAATACAAGGAAGAACAGCCTCGCGAGGGTCTGTTCTAGGCTGGGGCGATGAACTGCTGGGAGGAGCTCAGTCACCTTTCTCTCTCTCTCTCTCTCTCTCTCTCTCTCTCTCTCTCTTTCTCCGTCCGTCCTCTCCCCCCTATCTAGCGAGTGGCCGGTCCTATTTATAGGGGCCCTGTTCCTCTTCCCAAATATCGAGCGGGAAGGGAGCCAACAATGGCAGGCTAATTTGAAGGGGGACAACTAGTACTAGCTATCCTGACAAAAGTAGTCTTCGCCTGCGCAAAGCTCTGGTGATGACGCCGTCTTCGGCTCCACGGTGACCTCTATCTCGTAGTCCTCCTGGTCTTGGTCTCGTTGCACCGAAATGGCAACCTTTGCCTGATGCCTCGGTACTCCGTGGCTGCGCTTGCCCCCTTTGCACCAAAGAGGAAAGGAGGACACTACGCGGGCTGGCACCCGCCTGGCACCCTTGGTCGTCATGGCTTGCGTCATGGGCACCTCGTGAGGTACCCCGCCTTGGTCTCTCCGCCTCCTCGTGAGCTAGCCTGACGAGGCCGTGCCTAAGGAGGCTCCGTGTCGTCCGCCCCGCAAGGCTTGGCCCCTCACGAGGGTCTTGGGTTTGTGTTGGTGAAGATGCGCCGCGCTGGGCCCCTTTTGAGCCACGCCACAGGCCGCAGGCAGGCAAGTCTGGAGACCCCCGTTCCCAGAACGCCGACATTTTTTGATGTTCAACCAAAATGTCACATCGACAACGTTGCTTGATTGCTTGATCTTAGTGGAACTGCATAAGAGGAGATCTGACTTCCTATCTGTGTTGGCAAATTTGGTTCACATCTTCTTCTTGTGAGTTGTTTGAATTCCATGTCATGAGAGGTCAGTACTAGCCTTCTTTCACATGATTCTGCAGTGTGCTTTCGTATGTTGTGCTACTTTTATGGTAATGTTGCTTGATTTTAGTGAACTGCACAAATGGAGACAAGACTTCCAATATGTATGTGCACCGTAATATCCCATTGAGGTAAGGTAAGGATATTTCACAACTGTTGGCCTGTATTTTGCCACTTTCATCATAAAATTAATGTCATTCTTTAGTGCTATACTTGTGCAACATAATTGACATGCCAAATCTTACATTGAAGGCGAAGCTTGTTTGTTATTGAACCAAGTGATGAAGGGGAAGAACAAGCGGAAGAAAAACAAAAATCAACTCCCAGTGCTGTAATGAAGCACTGGAACTGTGGTGACATAAGTAATGATATAGTTTTGCATCTTAATTTATTGCTATGGCTCGAACGAGCAATTGTTTTGCAATTGATTTGATGCCACTCTTAATGTAATACGTAATTATCTCTACTTGTGAAAACAGGGATCTTCCTTGAAGATACCATATATTTTAGAGGAACTGCACAAGAAGATATTGGAAACATTAAACTAATCGAGGAGTATATAGTAAGCATGGCCAGCACAGTAGATAGCAACAGATGGTTCTGGAGAGATGCTTCATCTGTATGCTCTAAACAATAAGCCTCACGACAAAGGTTGGTACTCGCCCACTAATTTCATCCATATGATTGAGCTTTGTCATCTCTATTTGTGTTGTGCTACTATTAAGATACTGTCATCAAAAAGTGGTATTGTCCTTGAGAAGTGCTTCATCTGTGCTGTTTTAAATATTTCCTTTTCTTTTTTAGCAAACAGGGATGCTAGCATTTAGTTGTCCTCTTGTCTTTGCACAACAGGATCATCCTGCTCTGAATTAGTATATGGAGTACGTGAAGTGACTAGTTCCGATTATGCCAAGATAAAGAAGCCCTGCCTATCTTCTCATCAGAAGGAGCAGTTGAAGGATGGTTACATTATCCCCCACAAGACCAAACTAACTTCAGCTCAGAAGGACGGACAAATCTCCATTTTATTGTTGTGATGCACGAGTACAATGTTGTTCTAGGATTCTTTCCGGTGAGTTCCATTTTTCTAAAAGTGTGCTCTACATGGACCATGTAGGTGCCTGTTTAAACTGTCAATTCATAGTACAATTTGCTTTATACTAATCAATTTTTTTGTATTTGTGCAAACAGGGGTGCCCAGCTTGATTTCAATGGGAACTGTACAAAATGTTCATGAATACATCGAATCAATCATTTCCACCACAAGAAAGGAGGTGCCGAGCTAATTTGGTTGATTTTGGTGGAACTGCACAAGAAGAACATCTGGTTTATGTAGCACATGGTGCCATGTCAATGTCCGAAGTGATGGAAAACCCTGCCCATTCCACAATCGTAGGCATTTGATATTTTGGAATGGGACAACCTTGTCAAATTTTGCTCATTGATTTTAGCATGAGGACATGCGTTTGATATTTTCGAATGGGACACCCTTTGGTGTGAGCAGCATCGATCCATATTTTCTTTATTCTTTAGTTGTGAAGTAAATATTGGCTCTGACATGTGAATCGCAGAGATGCATAATCATCGATTGTTTTGAATGTTCTCTATGAATTGCCAGGCTTCTGTGTTTGATTACAATGTACAGGAACGCTAAAAAGCTGCTCAAACTCTTTGTACTCCTTTTGTTCCTTTTTACTTCTCACATTGTGAAAGTGCATACTTTTTCTATAAGATTGGTCAAAGTAGAGATACTTTGACTGCAGACAAAACTTGTATGCAAACTAGAAAGGACCGGAGGGAGTACATGTGAAACTGCTGCAAACGAGGTGATCACCCTGGGAATAATGCTTGTATGTATTGTTTTGCATGTTTATCCAATGCCAGTGATAAAGAATTTGAACTAATCGAAATAAATTCATTCATACACGGTCGGATTTCATATAAACATGCTGGATTTCATTACATTTCATACATTCTTCAACTAAAAAGGGGTGCCCTGGATGTATAATTAATTAACCGAAGCTACCCACCTGTGTCCGGTAGCATACAACTGAAGTGCTCACGTTCTCTAGCATCTGACTATATCTCATGAGCTTGCTCAACCACGGAGCAGTCTTCAATCATCCTGTAATCATAGAATTGCTCCATGATGTATAGCTCAGTGCCAGCAACCGGAGGGTAGTGGCGGTGGCCTTACTTGGACCCGAGCGGCGGCGACCTACTGTGTTCTACTTTTCCTCATTTTCTGTGTGGCGCGGCCTCGTTGGCAGTGGGGCGGGGCCTCGGCAGAGCCGGCGATGTCCTCTATCTGGTTGTCAGCGGGCGGCGCCTCGGCGGAGCGGGGGGAATCCTCCCCCTCGTTGCCTACAGGGTGGGACCTCGGCAGAGCCGGCGGGGTCCTTTGCCTCGTTGTTGGCGCCGCGGGGCCTCGGCGGAGCCGGTGGTGTCCTCTGCCTCGTTGTTGGCACCATTGGGCCTCGACGGAGTAGGGCCTCCTGGACGGCAGCGGAGCGGGGACTCGTCGAAACCGGCATCGAACTCTGCCTCGTCCTCGTTCTCGCCAAACACCGCCTTGCCCGCTTCATCGCCCTCTTTGTAGGCTGCCGCAGCCTCTGCCACCCGCATGTGGTACAGCCAGCGCTCGAGGCAGCCCTCGCGGGCGGAGCGGTACGAGTCGAGCAGTGCCTCCTGCTCCGCCTGCTCTGCGGCGATCTGCTCCTCCGCCTGCAGGTGCTCCTCTAGGAGATGGTGGTTGTAGGCGGCGTCGGCCTGCGCCTCCCGGAACTGCTCCTCACGCTTCTGCCTCACCATGTCCATATATTGGGCACAGGCCTTGCCGATGGTCATGGTGTGATGTCTACTACACAACCTTCTTCTTGTAGACGTTTTTGGGCCTCGAAGTGCAGAGGTTTGTAGGACAGTAGCAAATTTCCCTCAAGTGGATGACCTAAGGTTTATCAATCCGTAGGAGACGTAGGATATAGATGGTCTCTCTCAAGCAACCCTGCAACCAAATAACAAAGAGTCTCTTGTGTCACCAACACACCCAATACAATGGTAAATTGTATAGGTGCACTAGTTCGGCGAAGAGATGGTGATACAAGTGGTATATGGATAGTAGATATGAGTATTTGTAATCTGAAATTATAAAAACAGCAAGGTAGCAAGTGATAAAAGTGAGCGTAAACGGTATTGCAATGATGATAAACAAGGCCTAGGGTTCATACTTTCGCTAGTGTAAGTTCGCTCTACAATACTAACATAATTGGATCACATAACTATCCCTCAACATGCAACAAAGAGTCACTCCAAAGTCACTAATAGCGGAGAACGAACGAAGAGATTATGGTAGGGTACGAAACCACCTCAAAGTTATTCTTTCCAATCAATCCGTCGGGCTATTCCTATAAGTGTCACAAACAGCCCTAGAGTTTGTACTAGAATAACACCTTAAGACACAAATCAACCAAAACCCTAATGTCACCTAGATACTCCATTGTCACCTCAAGTATCCGTGGGTATGATTATACGATATGCGTCACACAATCTCAGATTCATCTATTCAACCAACACAAAGGACCTCAAAGAGTGCCCCAAAGTTTCTACCAGAGAATCACGACGAAAATGTGTGCCAACCCCTATGCATAGGTTCATGGGCAGAACCCACAAGTTGATCACCAAAACATACATCAAGTGAATCACGTGGTATCCCATTGTCACCACAGATACGCACGACAAGACATACATCAAGTGTTCTCAAATCTTTAAAGACTCAATCCGATAAGATTACTTCAAAGGGGAAACTCAATTCATTACAAGAGAGAAGAGGGGGAGGAGAAACATAGGATCCAACTATAATAGCAAAGCTCGCGATACATCAAGATCGTGCGAAATCAAGAACACGAGAGAGAGAGAGAGATCAACCACATAGCTACTGGTACCTAACCTCAGCCCCGAGGGAGAACTACTCCCTCCTCGTCATGGAGAGCACAGGGATGATGAAGATGGCCGCCGGTGAGGGTTCCCCCCTCCAGCAGGGTGCCGGAACAGGGTCCCGATTGACTTTTGGTGGCTACGGAGGCTTTTGGCGGCGGAACTCCCGATCTATGTTGCGTTCTGGAAGTTTTAGGGTATATGGAGTTATATAGGCAGAAGAAGCACGTCAGGGGAGCCACGAGGGCCCCACGAGATAGGCGGGCGCGCCCTAGGGGGGTGGGCGCGTCCCCCACCCTCGTGGGAAGCTCCCGTATCTTCTGACATGGGGTCCAAGTCCATCAGGTGTGTTTCCTTCCAAAAATAACTTCTCCAGTTGATTTCGTTCCGTTTCGACTCCGTGTGATATTCCTTTTCTTCAAAACACTGAAATAGGCATAAAACAGCAAATCTGGGCTGGGCCTCTGGTTAATAGGTTAGTCCCAAATATAATATAAAAGTGGATAATAAAGCCCAATATTGCCCAAAACAGTAGATAATATAGCATGGAGCAATCAAAAATTATAGATACGTTGGAGACGTATCAAGCATCCCCAAGCTTAATTCCTGCTCGTCCTCGAGTAGGTAAATGATAAAAAAGATAATTTTTGATGTGGAATTCTATTTGGCATAATTTCAATGTAATTCTTCTTAATTGTGGTATGAATATTCAGATCCATAAGATTCAAGACGAAAGTTCATATTGACTTAGAAATAATAATACTTCAAGCATACTAACTAAGCAATCATGTCTTCTCAAAATAACATGGCTAAAGAAAGCTATCCCTACAAAATCATATAGTCTGGCTATGCTCCATCTTCACCACAAAAAGTATATAAATCATGCACAACCCCGATGACAAGCCAAGCAATTGTTTCATACTTTTGATGTTCTCAAACTTTTTCAATCTTCACGCAATACAGGAGCGTGAGCCATGGACATAGCACTATAGGTGGAATAGAATGGTGGTTGTGGAGAAGACAAAAAGGGAGAAGATAGTCTCACATCAACTAGGCGTATCAACGGGCTATGGAGATGCCCATCAATAGATATCAATGTGAGTGAGTAGGGATTGCCATGCAACGGATGCACTAGAGCTATAAATTTATGAAAGCTCAACAAAAGAAACTAGTGGGTGTGCATCCAAGTCGCTTGCTCATGAAGACCTAGAGCATTTTGAGGAGGCCCATCATTGGAATATACAAGCCAAGTTCTATAATGAAAGATTCCCACTAGAATATGAAGTGACAACATAGGAGACTCTCTATCATGAAGATCATGGTGCTACTTTGAAGCACAAGTGTGGTAAAATGATAGTAGCATTGTCCCTTTTACTTATTTATTTATTTATTTTTATTTGGCCTTTCTTTTTTTTCGGACAATGCTCTATTGAATGATGATCATCACACTTCTATTTATTTACAACTCAATGATACAACTCGATACTAGAACAAAGTATGACTCTATATGGATGCCTCCGGTGGTGTGCCGGGATATGCAATGAATCAATAGTGACAAGTATGAAAGAATTATGAACAGTGGCTTTGCCACAAATACTATGTCAACTACATGATCATGCTAAGCAATATGACAATGATGAATGTGTCATGATAAACTGGATGGTGGAAAGTTGCATGGCAATATATCTCAGAATGGCTATGGAAATGCCATAATAGGTAGATATGGTGGCTGTTTTGAGGAAGGTATATGGTGGGTGTATGGTACCGACGAAAGTTGCGCGGTACTAGAGAGGCTAGCAAAGGTGGAAGGGTGAGAGTGCGTATAATCCATGGACTCAGCATTAGTCATAAAGAACTCACATACTTATTGCAAAGATCTATTAGTTATTAAAACAAAGTACTATGCGCATGATCCTAGGGGGATAGATTGGTAGGAAAAGATCATCGCTCGTCCCCAACCGCCACTCATAAGGAAGACAATCAATAAATAAATCATGCTCCGACTTCCTCACATAATGGTTCACCATACGTGCATGCTACGGGAATCACAAACTTCAACACAAGTATTTCTCAAATTCATAACCACTCAACTAGCATGACTCTAGTATCACCATCTCCATATCTCAAAACCATTATCAAGTATCAAACTTCTCATAGTATTCAACACACTCATAAGAGAATTTTATTATTATTGAATACCTAGCATGTTAGGATTTTAAGCAAATTACCATGCTATTTAAGACTCTCAAAATAATCAAAGTGAAGCATGAGAGTTCATCTATTTCTTCAAAATAAAACTACAACCATGCTCTAAAAGATATAAGTGAAGCACTAGAGCAAATCACAAACTACTCCAAAAGATATAAGTGAAGATCAATGAGTAGTCGAATAATTATGCAACTACGTGAAGACTCTCTAACATTTAATAATTTCAGATCTTGGTACTCTATTCAAACACTGAGAAAAGCAAAATAAAATGACATCTAAGAATAGCAAACATCAGGTGAAGAAGCAAAAACTTAGGATCAACCGATACTAACTGATAATTGTTGAAGAAGAAAGGTGGGATGCCAACTGGGGCATCCCCAAGCTTAGATGCTTGAGACTTCTTGAAATATTATCTTGGGATGCCTTGGGCATCCCCAAGCTTGAGCTTTCGTGTCTCCTTAATTCCTCTCATATCACGGTCTCCCTAAATCTCAAAAGCTTCATCCACACAAAACTCAACAAGGACTCGTGAGATAAGTTAGTATAAACCATTGCCAAAACCTTATCATACTCTACTGTAGAAAATCACTAAAATTATTATTCAACATTGCATACTAAATGCCTCTGCATATTTAATAGTCCTATCCTCAAATAGAATCATTAAAGAAGCAAACATATGCAAACAAAACAGCAATCTGCCTAAACAGGATAGTCTCTAAAGAATGCTGCAACATCCATACTTCCCTAACTCCAAAAATTATGAAATAAAATTCCCACTGTAGTAAATTTATCAGAGCTTAATATGCAAAAGGTTTCAAAATTTTAGCACATTCTTAATTTTCTAGGGAATTATTGCAACAGCGGTAAACTTCCTGTTTTCAAACAGCAACATGTATACTTGTAACATAGGCATAGTAAAGGCTATCAATGCCACTTTTATTCAAATAAAATATGAAAAACATTGTTCTAAATAAAATCAAGAAAATCCTAACAAAATAAATTGACGCTCCAAGCAAAACACATATCATGTGGCGAATAAAAATATAGCTCCAAGTAAAGTTACCGATGAACGAAGACGAAGGAGGGGATGCCTTACGGGGCATCCCCAAGCTTAGGCTCTTGGTTATCCTTGAATCTTACCTTGGGGTGCCTTGGGCATCCCCAAGATTAGGCTCTTGCCACTCCTTATTCCATAGTCCATCGAATCCTTACCCAAAACTTGAAAACTTCACAACACAAAACTTAACAGAAAACTCGTAAGCTCCGTTAGTATAAGAAAATAAATCACCACTTCAAGGTACTGTAATGGACTCATTCTTTATTTATATTGGTATTAAATCTACTGTATTCCAACTTATATATGGTTTATAAACTATTTTACTAGCCATAGATTCATCAAAATAAGCAAACAACACACAAAAAACAGAATCTGTCAAAAACAGAACAGTCTGTAGTAATCTGAATCAAACGTATACTTATGAAACTCATAAAATTCTCAAATAAATTTCTGGACCTGTGAAATTTATATATTAATCATCTGAAAAAATAATTAACTAAATAGCACTCTCCAAATAAAAATGGAAGCAATTCTCGTGAGCGCTAACGTTTCTGTTTTTTACAGCATGATCAACAAGACTTTCCCCAAGTCTTCTCAAAGGTTCTACTTAGCACAAACACTAATTAAAGACATAAAACCACATCTAAACATAGGCTAGATGAATTATTTATTACTAAATAGGAACAAAAATCAAGGAACTAAAATAAAATTGGGTTGCCTCCCAACAAGCGCTATCATTTAATGCCCCTAGCTAGGCATGATGATTTCAATGATGCTCACATAAAGGATAAGAATTGTAACTTTAAAGAGAGCATCATGAAGAATATTACTAGCACATTTAAGTCTAACCCACTTCCTATGCACATGGATTTTGCGAGCAAACAACTTATGGGAATGAGAATCAACTTGCATAGGAAAGCAAAACAAGCATAACTTCAAGATTTTAAGCACATAGACAGGAAACTTGATATTATTGCAATTCCTACAAGCATATGTTCCTCCCTCATAATAATTTTCAGTAGCATCATGAATGAATTAAACAATATAACCAGCACCTAAATCATTCTTTTCATGATCTACAAGCATAGAAAATTTATTACTCTCCACATAACCAAAATTCTTCTTATTCAGAATAGTGGGAGTAAACTCAACAAAATAATTATCATGTGAGGCATAATCCAATTGAAAACTAAAATCATGATGACAATTTTCATGGTTATCATTATTCTTTATAGCATACAAGTCATCACAATAATCATCATAGATAGCAACTTTGTTCTCATAATCAATTGGAACCTCTTCTGGAATAGTGGATTCATCACAAATTAAAGTCATGACCTCTCCAACTCCACTTTCATCAATATAATCATCATAAATGGGAGGCATGCTTTCATCATAATAAATTTGCTCATCAAAACTTGGGGGACAAAAAACATCATCTTCATCAAACATAGCTTCCCCAAGCTTGTGGCTTTGCATATCATTAGCATCATGGATATTCAAGGAATTCATACTAACAACATTGCAATCATGCCCATCATTCACATATTTAGTGCCAAACATTTTATAGATTTCTTCTTCTAGCACTTGAGCACAATTATCCTTTCCATCATACTCATGAAAGATATTAAAAAGGTGAAGAATATTAGACAAACTCAATTACATTTTTTATAGTTTTCTTTTATAAACTAAACTAGTGATAAAACAAGAAACTAAAAGACTCGATTGCAAGATCTAAAGATATACCTTCAAGCACTCACCTCCCCGGCAACGGCGCCAGAAAAGAGCTTGATGTGTACTACACAACCTTCTTCTTGTAGACGTTGTTGCGCCTCCAAGTGCAAAGGTTTGAAGGACAGTAGCAAATTTCCCTCAAGTGGATGACCTAAGGTTTATCAATCCGTAGGAGGCATAGGATGAAGATGGTCTCTCTCAAGCAACCCTGCAACCAAATAACAAAGAGTCTCTTGTGTCCCCAACACACCCAATACAATGGTAAATTGTATAGGTGCACTAGTTCGGCGAAGAGATGGTGATACAAGTGATATATGGATAGTAGATATGAGTATTTGTAATCTGAAATTATAAAAACAGCAAGGTAGCAAGTGATAAAAGTGAGCGTAAACGGTATTGAAATGATGATAAACAAGGCCTAGGGTTCATACTTTCGCTAGTGTAAGTTCCCTCAACAATACTAACATAATTGGATCACATAACTATCCCTCAACATGCAACAAAGAGTCACTCCAAAGTCACTAATAGCGGAGAACGAATGAAGAGATTATGCTAGGTTACGAAACCACCTCAAAGTTATTCTTTCCAATCAATCCGTTGGGCTATTCCTATAAGTGTCACAAATAGCCCTAGAGTTTGTACTAGAATAACACCTTAAGACACAAATCAACCAAAACCCTAATGTCACCTAGATACTCCATTGTCACCTCAAGTATCCGTGGGTATGATTATACGATATGCATCACACAATCTCAGATTCATCTATTCAACCAACACAAAGGACCTCAAAGAGTGCCCCAAAGTTTCTAACGGAGAATCATGACAAAAACATGTGCCAACCCCTATGCATAGGTTCATGGGCGGAACCCGCAAGTTGATCACCAAAACATACATCAAGTGAATCACGTGGTATCCCACTGTCACCACAGATATGCATGACAAGACATACATCAAGTGTTCTCAAATCTTATAAGACTCAATCCGATAAGATTACTTCAAAGGGGAAACTCAATTCATTACAAGAGAGAAGAGGGGAGGAGAAACATAGGATCCAACTATAATAGCAAAGCTCGCGGTACATCAAGAACGTGCCAAATCAAGAACACGAGAGAGAGAGAGATCAAACACATAGCTACTAGTACATACCCTCAGCCCCGAGGGAGAACTACTCCCTCCTTGTCATGGAGAGCACCGGGATGATGAAGATGGCCGCTGGTGAGGGTTCCCCCCTCCGGCAGGGTGCCGGAACAGGGTCCCGATTGACTTTTGGTGGCTACGGAGGCTTCTGGCGGCAGAACTCCCGATCTATGTTGTGTTCTGGAAGTTTTAGGGTGTATGGAGTTATATAGGCAGAAGAAGCACGTTAGGGGAGCCACGGGAGCCCCACGAGACAGGGGGCGCGCCCTAGGGGGTGGGTGTAGCGACCAGACCTCAGATGGTCAAGTCTCTGTGCTTCAGTGTCATCCCTGGATCGGTAATGCTGACACACACAGTACTCGAAGGATTTATAACAGAGTAGCAATCACACACTATTACATCGAATGTCTCCAAAGAGAACCTATTAATAATATGGCTTAAGGCCATCTAATGCGATAACAGCGGAAGGCTTGGAAGATAAGGTGAGTCCATCAACTCCAACGACATAGCTGAGCTGCACGGCAATGACCTAACGAACCTTACTTCTCGTCTAAAAAGTCTGCAACATAATACGTTGCAACCCGAAAACGGGTCAGCACATGGAATATGCTGGCAATATAACACAGTAGAGCAGAAACAGAACAATGCTATCACTACATGCATATATGGCTGGTGGAAAGCTGTATGGTTGTAGTTTTGCGAAAAGCCAATTTTTCCCTACAACAACGGAATAGGTTTTAATTTTACTATCATGGTGGTTGAAACATCATTGAGAAGGTATCTCCAACTCAATCCCAATTAAAGTGATTAACAACCCAACAATATTAATTAAGCATGGTGAGATACATGTGATAACGCTAGATACTCAAGAATTGTCCATAACCGGGGACACGGCTAACCATGATTAGATTGTACACTCTGCAGAGGTTTGCACACTTATCCCCACAACACTCGATCGCCTCCGTTGGATTTCTCGCACTACATGGTGTTTGAGAAACGGATGACTGAGACACAGTCTTTCAGAAACGTTAACTCTCTACTCCGGGTAGACCATACCAAACCTACAAATCCCGCGACCTGCTGATCTAGCTCTTCAAGAGCTTCACGTAACTTACTCAACTATGCTAGAGCCCATAATAGCTTGTGGCTGCACATGGAAGTTTCTAGCATGAATCATCTCAGTTCCATTTGAGACTGGGTGGCGGTCCATAGGAAGATCACACGGGTACCCCGGGATTTCCAAAAAAAACAGACAACACTGGGTTCCCCAGGTGCCTCAATCCACCCAGTTTTTTGATTAAGTTGCCACCTTAAGTTGAACCATTAATTAATAATCTCACATCTGTCATGAATTTCACTCAAACCGATACCACGTCTACGAGCATAGCATAGCAATATAGGCAAAACGTAGAAGTAACTCCCAAGGGTTTGAATATAACAGGGCAATAGGTTCTACCTCAGCAACTACTTCCCAACCCACAAGTTAATGACCTCCTAATCATGCAATGTTTGAGGATTGGAACTAATGCATCAAAACTGGGTAATAATGGGATATGATCAAAGTGTTACTTGCCTTGTTGACGATCCGCGAATCCTAGAGACTCGTAGTAACACGCTTCGCACTCTGGGAATTCTATCACAAGCAAACAATAACATACATAAGTAACAAGCAACGATGCACAAGAAAAACTCAAATAAGAGAGGTTAACCAGAAAGTTCAACTTAAGAACTCCGGTACGCAAAAAGAATCAAATCAAACGAAGCAACGAAAGTCAAACGGCGAAAGAAAACCACTTCATTTACTAATTTGAACTTAGGTCAAATTTTACAGCAGCAAAAACTTGTTTGAGTTGGCTAAACGGAAAGAGGATGAGATGAAACTCCAGGCGCTTGAATCGCCTGATTCCGTTAAACGAGCGAAAAGATAAACAGAAACTAAGATCGGATAAGAAATCGCGACCAAAAAAATTGCGGAATAAATCCGATAAAAGAAAACTCACGAACACACTAATGTATGAGCGTTCATGAGTTGTTTCTAACGGGTGAGGAACCATTCATTAAAAGGAACGAACGAGCGAACTCTCGCTAAAATAATAAACCGGAGAAAAACAGTCTATTAATAAAAAAACGAAAACTAGGGTTTCGAAAAAAAATAAACCGAATGGTTTTTTTATAAAAAACTGACGGCTCGGATCCGGCAAATACCTCCGGCAAGAGGTCCGGCGAGGCGGGGCGCCGGGCTTGGCGGCGGCGGCGGCGCTAGGCGGCGGCGGCGGCGGCGGCGCTAGGCAGCGGGGCTTGGCAGCGGTGGTGGTGGTGTTGGGGCGGGGGTGGCGGTGTATATAAAGGGGGCGGGGGCGGCGACTTGGAGGAGGGGGCAAGGCGCGGCGGAGGCGGAGTCCAACTCGGACTCCGGTCTGAGTGGTGGCGGCGGCGGCAACGCGCGCGTGCAGGAGGCGGCGGCCTGGCGCGGCTGGGCCTTAGGCCGAGTCGGCGCAGAACCTTTTTTTTAAACTTCGCCGACCGAAATAAAATCCTAAAAAAATGCCAAAACAATTTTTCACCGTGTAAATAAAATATTTAGAACAAGATGAACATTTTCTTGGCCCTAAAATGCAATTTTTGAAAAACATGCAATTTTTCTAATGCAAATAAAATCCGAATAAAATCAAATAAAAATCAATTTAATGATTTTAATATTTTTCCTCCAATATTTCATTTATTTTGGAGAAGTCATATTATCTCCTCTCTTTAATTTTTAATGTGAAATATTTTTCGAAGAGAAATAATTGAAATCAAATCCTCTTTTAATTATTTGATAAAAGAATCAAATATGAAGACCGGGAAATCCCCAACTCTCTCGGAGGGTCCTTGAGCTGCTTAAGATTTCGAGGATTACGGAACAGAAAAGCAATAAAACATGATATGCATGGATGATCTATGTATAACATTCCAAATTGAAAATTTGGGATGTTACAGTGGGCGCGCCCCCACCCTCGTGGGCTGCTCCCATATCTTCTGACGTGGGGTCCAAGTCCATCAGGTGTGTTTCCTTCCAAAAATAACTTCTCCAGTTGCTTTCATTCCGTTTCGACTCCGTCTGATATTCCTTTTCTTCAAAACACTAAAATAGGCATAAAACATCAAATCTGGGCTGGGCCTCCGGTTAATAGGTTAGTCCCAAAAATAATATAGAAGTGGATAATAAAGCCCAATAGTGCCCAAAACAGTAGATAATATAGCATGGAGCAATAAAAAATTATAGATACGTTGGAGACGTATCATGGTGCAATGCACCAGCGAGGATGGCGCGGAGGAGGGGGTTGGCGCTGGATCATCGATTATCATGTTCTCCATTGGGAAGTCGTCGTCCTCCGGCTGCCTGTCGGCTAGCCAGTCGGCAGCAATGGCTGCCATCTCCTTGTGGTCCGTTGTCTGCCCGTCCCGAAGTGTGCTGAAGCGTGAGGAAGCCATGGTGGGCAGTAGTGGTGTGGACAGGAGAAAGGGAATCGATGCGGATGACTGCGGCTATGGCCGGCACAGCAGTTTATATAGAAATGGTGGGCGGCGGAGGGAAGGACGTGTGGCGCGAGAGTAGCCGCCTCGGCAACCGCGTATCATTAATATGGGCGGCAGAAGGACGGACGACACTTGTGACGTTTGAAGGCGGAGCAATCGCCTGCACCAGGAAGCGGGGCGGGCGATGCTGACCGTTTCGGGCGGAAAGCGCGCGCGGGCGAGGGAGGCGGTCTGGGTGGGCCAGGGCAGTCAGACTCGTCTTTGGCAGCGGGTCGGTCCAGCAGTCGGACATGCTGGCTTGCCAGCTAGCCCGCCGAGCTGAGCGACGACAATCAGACGATGGACGTAGCTTTCGACCAAGAGTCGGCGCAACTGTCTAAGCCGGTTCATGCTGTGTTCACCATAGAGCAAGTGCTTCCGCACTTCGACGCTATAATGGCGAAAGAGCTACTAGCGCAGGAGGACCTATGTTGCAACCTCCGTCTCCTCAACAAGCACCGGTGAACAAGCGAACGACAATGCCGTCGCGGACATGTGGCCCTATGATCCTGGCTTCCCGAATGAGCAGCTGGCGCTGCATCAGACCATCCGTAGGGCCCGTGAGGCCCTCTTCATCGTCCTTCGAGTTGTTGCGCTCGTCGTGGTGCCGCCGTCTCGCGTTGTCAACATGGTCAACGGACATGAGGATGAGGAGATGACTTTACTTGCACAGGATGATAGTGGGGACCCACCAGGGCCATAGCCGCACGTACGCAAGTGCCTCCTTATTAGTATATAAAAGTATAAATTTTTTTGCTTCCTCCTGGTTTCCTGACATCATAGTCCCACACTATTTTCAACCTATGTAGTCAAAAAACGAGAGAATTGCACAAGAAGCGGCCGACAGCTGGGACCAAGCAGCTCGAGCATTATTTGTGTTTTTGAGGTGTGAGCACTACAGAGTTTTTCTTCAGCGATGTTTAGCCCAGATATTAATTTTTCTCCTCTGAACAACAACGAAAACATCGCTGCAGGTATTAACTGGGCGGGTTGTGGCTCATCTAGCCCAGGCCAGATATCCAGCCCAGATATTACCTTTTTTTCCAGCTGAAAATGGCTAGCCCAGCTATACTTTTTTTAGGAATACCCAGGCAAGGTGATGTTGTTATTCTTCGCCCTGCTAGGCTGCAAATCTTTCCTAGTAGGGATGCATTAGGCTTAACAAGAAAATGGGCTTTAAGAAATAATAAATGGGATGTAATTATAAAAACTAGGGAGTAACTATAAAAAACGCACCAAACACGTAATTACTTTATAAAATATTATTTTTGGATATTGAAAATTTTAATTTCATTAATTGTTGCGAGCACAATGTTTCATTGGATTTTTACATAATATAATTTTATATTGAAATTGTATTTAATCTGACTAGAAATTTCAGGATAAAAATATTTCGGATCCCATCAAAATGTGGGAAATTTTATTGAATTCTGTTTTGAACAGTTGGTTGAAATGGGCCATACTTTTAACAAACTGTAAATGGGCTATAGTAAATTCCATTAGAATTGAAACATTGGCTGCACATTCTTACAAATCTCATATGAGCTATAAGTTGACGCGTCCCCTCAGAAAAAAAAGAGAGTTGACGTGTATGCAATGCTTTGTCAACTTATAGTCAACACACGGTTCTAGCAGAAGTGACCGTCGGATGTCCATCCTACGCATGCCGTGCTTCTTCTTCAATGTCGGATATTCTAGCTTCACCCGCCCAAAAAATGGTTCGTCCCCCTGACATTTGGGGCGCACCGTTTCGAAAGATGACCTATGGGCCTACTAAGTTGACGCGTACCAAGGGCTTTGTCAACTTAGTCAATATAAAGGATTCTAGCTGCAATGACTGTATGATGTCCATCCAATGGCCATCGTGCTTCTTGAACCTCTGCTCTTCTTGCTCCAGCCTCCCAAAGCAGCGCCGGTCGTGCCGCCAGCTCCTGCCTCCCGTGGCCGGGTGTGTTGCCGTGGAGGCCTCACCGCCCCCTACTACTCCCAGCGCTGGCCAGGCCATCCCTCCACTCACCCACACCCCCTGTTATTCTGCGGCGATGGCAGCCTCAGACCGCAGCTAGACCAGTGAACCCTCGTACTCCTCTCTACGTGGGTATCCACTGCCGCGTCATCCCCGGCTTCGCGTTGTCCCCTTCCTAGGCCTCGCTGTCGTCCACCGCCGTGGTGATCTCGGTGCGGCATGGTCAATGTGGTCAATGACTGACTTCCCTCGGAAGAGTACTGTATGTGGAGAGGCTGACAGTTGGGTCCACGGTAGCCGCAACGAAGTGCCTCCTTATTACGCGCAAAATAATTATTCCTCCACCTAACAGCGGGGACCCACCGGAGGGGCCACCGTATTTTGTGAAAAAAACTTTTCCCCCTGACTGCTGGGACCCACCAGCTACATCTTCGCACGCAAGGAAGTGCGTTCGGGCAAAAAAACGATTCTCCCCCTGACTGCTGTGACCCACCAGCTACATCTTCGCACGCAAGGAAGTGCCTGATAGTCGGGACCCACCTGGTCTAAGCGTATGTAGCGTTGTCATTCTGGTCGCGAACGTGTACGTACATACTGGTCTATGTAGAGGCATGCACGTGTTGTAGTAGAGGCGCGCACGTAGCATGTACACATACGTACAGCGGCCAGTGTGCAAGAAAGAAAATACGGCCACGTACGTACATACGGGCAGGGTCTCGAACGCCTACTCGCGCTTACGTACGGCCAGGGCTCATGTACATGGCTGGGTCGGAACAGAGAAACTGCGTCCTCGTCATGTTCATGGGGAGCCAACCGGTTGGGTCGGAACGGAATGCGTCGTCGTGCTCATCAGGAGGGCTTGGATGGAATAGCAGATGGAAACGAGGCCTGGCATACCGCACACGGAGGAAACGGCCGTGCGTTCGACCAGCCACGCTCGAAACGGGATCCTGTTCATCGGGAGCGGTCTGGTGTACTACAAAATGGAGGAAACGGACCTCCTACGGTCGAAACAGGGGTCCTATTGATCGGGAGGGGTGTGGCGTACCGCAAAATGGAGGAAATAGACATGTGTCACTAATAGAAAAAGGGCTATAGATGGGATTGATACTAATGGCGCACCAGACAAGCGGTGCGCCATTAGTATATACTAATGGCGCACCACCTACTGATATGCCATTAGAGTTGAAACTACTAATGGCGCACCTGGCCCAGGGTGCGCCATTAGTATCAAATTTTTTTTAACTAGTGCGCCTGTCCAAACATACTAATTATGGCGCATCCAGATACAGTGCGCCATTACTAGTTGTAACTAGTAATGGCGCACCAGCCGGAAAGTGCGCCACTAATGTTGTTTTTTATTATATTTTTTATTCCCTTTTTTGCAAAACTACTAATGGCGCACTGTTCCACCGTGCGCCATTACTACTTTAAACTAGTAGTGGCGCACTGTGGGACAGTGCGCCATTAGTATTTCTTTTTTGCAAAACTACTAATGGCGCAGCA
This sequence comes from Triticum urartu, assembly GCF_003073215.2. Taxonomy (NCBI): domain Eukaryota; kingdom Viridiplantae; phylum Streptophyta; class Magnoliopsida; order Poales; family Poaceae; genus Triticum; species Triticum urartu. Next base: position 279,215,254 of record NC_053023.1, read on the forward strand.
CCAGGAGGTGCGCCATTAGTAACTTGGATTACTAATGGCGCATTTAGAGTTGGTGCGCCATTAGTAAGTGTGCAGCAACAAGATATTTTGGACAGCCTCTCCTACCCACACTCACTTTCTCCCCACTTCATTCTCTCCACCTCCTCCTTGTCTCGGGTGCCTCCTCTTTTTCACCTCATTTCCACCATAGATTCATTCAATTTAAGTGGTTAAATTACCTTGTTTTGATAGGTAAGTAAGGGGGGAAGCTATATTTATGTTGTTCTCCCTACAACAATGTGCACATGCACTTTTTATGGCCTAGCTAGATCTATGTATGTTCGTGGTGTTGCATATGTTTGTGGTGTTGCATATGTGTTTGTGTTTGGAGGTGTACCGGTATTTGAAATTCGATAGTTGCCAATATTTTGCCGGAATGTTGATTCATTTCCGTTTCGGCGAGAATTTTGGCATTAAGCATTCTTTTTGGTCCTATTTTTAGGGAAAGTCATGCCAAATTTTTTCTTGGTTCTAAAATATCGTTTTGCTCTACCCCACAGGCGACCATGGTCCGCATGATGACCGAAGGCATCGTGAATAGGTTTTTGAGGTCCGCAAAGGCCGAGATGCTTCAAAAGAACGAGACGGAGATAAGATGTCCGTGTCGAAGATGCAAGCTGAAGAGCCTTATTGCGGACCCGGAATCCGGGCAGGTGCGGGACCACCTGCTCTTGCGTGGTTTCATGGATGGCTATCGGTGGCAAGGTGATGAAGATGACTACGAAGTCGTCCATGGGGGCCGGGCAAGAAATGAGGAAGGGCAGCAAGACAACCACCGTGGCTCGGGCGGGCGAGAAGACGAAGAATCCCGAGGAGATGATCACGACGGTGATGTTGTACATAGTCATCATGTAGAAGATGCAGGACATGATGATGAGGAAGATGCCGGAGCAGTCGACGAGCATGATCATGAAGATGATGATGCCGGCGGAGCAGACGACGCTGGACCATCGATGGGCTGGGTGCAGGACCCTCATATTCAAGAGCTGCTTCTCAAGCAGACGGATAACGCAAGAGCTGCCGCCCGAGAGAAAGCCAAGATGGATCAACTTGAGTTAGATGCGGTTACTCCATTGTATGAAGGATGCAGGCCCGAGGATACCCGCCTGAAAGTAACGCTCATGGCTCTGGAGATGAAGGTAAAACACAAAATGACCGACGCATGCTTCGACGAGAACATGTCATTCTGGCATGAACGTCTTCCCGAGGGGAACAAGTGCCCGACCAGTTTGGAGGAGGCGAAGAAAATCGTGTGTCCTCTGGATTTCCCGCACGTGAAATACCATGTGTGCATGAACAATTGCATCATTTATCGGGATGAGCACGTGGAGTCTACCATATGTCCGGTGTGCGGCGTCACTCGATACAAGAAGAGGAAGAAAGCTCCTCGAAAAGTGGTGTGGTACTTTCCGATCACTCCTCGTCTACAGCGGTATTTCGCAGACCCTAAGGTAGCAAAGCTCCTGCGTTGGCACGCGGATAGGGAGGAGAAGAAGCAAGAAGATGACACAAATGATCCGGAGATAGATAAAAAGACAAGATGCTGAGTCACCCTAAGGATGCGAGCCAGTGGCAAGCGTTGAACTTCGAAGACCCAGAATTTGGGAATGATCCAAGGAACATCATGCTGGGCGCGAGCACCGATGGAGTCAATCCGTTTGGCAGCCATAGAAGCACACATAGCACCTGGCCTGTGTTTGTGTGGATGTACAACCTTCCCCCCTGGTTGTGCATGAAGAGGAAGTACATTCACATGAGTATGCTAACTGAAGGACCGAAACAACCAGGGAACAACATCAGTCTGTATCTGGGGCTGCTGAAAGAGGAGCTTGACACGCTGTGGAAAACGCCAGCCAATACGTGGGACGCCGCAGAGAAAGAATATTTCCCTATGAGAGCCGCGCTGCTCATGACGGTGCACGACTATCTCGGTTACGGATATGTCGCGGGGCAGGTGGTCCACAGATTTTCTGGATGCGTCAGGTGCATGGATGACACAATGTATCGCCAGCTAGATAGAGATCCCGGTTCTTCTAAAACCGTGTTCATGGGACATCGAAGGTGGCTTCGCAACGATGACCCGTGGAGAAAACGCAAGGATCTGTTTGATGGTGAAACCGAACCCCGAGGACGCCTGCGTACGAGGAGCGGCGAGGAAATAGACGAGCTGTTGAAAAATTGGAAAGACTGCGCACTGCCGGGAAAGAAGCGAAAGGCGCCAGAGCCGGGAAAGAAGCGAAAGGCACCAGAGCCGCTGCTGAAGGTATGGAAAACGAGGTCTGTTTTCTGGGACTTGCCGTACTGGAAGATCCACCGTGTGCCTCACAGCCTTGATGTCATGCATATCACGAAGAACGTGTGCGAGAGTCTGCTTGGTACCCTGCTCAATATGCTAGAGAGGACCAAAGATGGGCCGAAAGCAAGGGCAGACTTGAAATCAATGGGCATCAGGCAGGAGCTTCACGCTATATATGATGATCATGATGATGATGATGATGATGAGGTGAAGCAGGACACGGAAAGTCGTCACAAAGGCAAAAAGGCCAAGAAGACCGGAAATGACTACCCTCCCGCGTGCTTCACTCTAAGTCAGGAGGAGATTGAGCAGTTTTTCACCTGCCTCGTAGGAGTAAAACTTCCTTACGGTTACACGGGGAAGATAAGCAGATACCTAGACCCAGCGAAGCTGAAGTTCAGCGGGATGAAGTCTCACGACTGTCACGTGCTGATGATGCAGATACTTCCAGTTGCAATCCGTGGGATCATGGACGCGCACGTCCATGAAACCCTATTTGGCCTATGCAACTTTTTCGACGTCATCTCTCGGAAGTCTGTTGGCGTGAGGCAACTCAGAAGGCTACAGGAAGAGATCGTGGTGATACTATGCGAGCTTGAGATGTACTTCCCGCCCGCATTCTTCGACGTTATGGTGCATCTGCTGGTCCATATCGTGGACGATATCATCCAACTCAGGCCGACATTCCTGCACAGCATGATGCCGTTCGAAAGGATGAATGGTGTCATCAAAGGATACGTTCGCAACATGTCACGTCCAGAGGGAAGCATAGCCAGGGGCTTTCTGACCGAAGAGTGCATCTCCTACTGCACGAATTATCTAGGCATCGAGAACCCCGTTGGTCTGCCCGTCAACAGGCACCTCAGCAGGCTCGCTGGATGGGGTCACCGTGAGGGTCGTCGCGAAATGCATGTCGACTTCGAGGGTCGACTCGCCGACTTTGAAAGAGCAAACATAGTCGTGCTACAACACATAGACGTGGTCGATCCTTGGGTGGTACAGCACAAAACCTTTATTAAGAAGACGTACAATGACCGAGGCCAACAGAGGACGGACGGAGATATACTCAAAGAGCACAACTCATGTTTCACGCGTTGGTTCAAGCAGAAGCTTCTGTCGTACCCTTTACATGAGGATTCTTCCGCGGAAGAACAACTCATATTCGCCTTGTCACAGGGCGCCGAGCACAACCTGATGACCTATGAGGCGTACGATATCAACGGCTACACATTCTACACCGAGGCCAAGGACATGAAGAGCGATGGTTGTCAGAACTCCGGGGTAACGATGGAATCCTACACCGGTAACGACAAGGACAGATACTACGGAAGGATCGAGGAGATCTGGGAGCTGAGCTACGCTGGAGAGAAGGTCCCGATGTTCCGTGTCAGATGGGCAAAGAAAGTCCTAAAAGAAGACCGGTATTTCACCACCATGGTTATACCCGAAGCCAAATCCAAGACCGCGGGCGCAAACGTCACCGAGAAAAATGAGCCATGGGTACTGGCTTCCCAAGTGGACCAATGCTTCATTTCTAAAAAGCATGCGATGAGCTAGAACCCAGACATCTATGCTATTTTACTCCATGAGCCTCTACGCAGACCAAATGTAGCCCAACATAGAATTCTCCTCGGTGTCGACAAACCCTAAATGATGAGACCATGATCTTGTTCCTTGACAATAACCAACTTTTTGACCAAACTTTGTTCCTATTTATAGAGAAACATGGCCAACAACGATGAGGCCGGGGGTTCGGGCGGCAAGAAATTCTGGGAGCTGTCCCAGGAGATGGAGGAACAACCTCACTTGTATGAGAACGCTGCCTTCCCCACCGATCCTGAGACCACTAATGGTACCGCCGAGGATGACCCCACGGATGCCACCACTGATGGTGCTGCCGAGGATGCCACCACTGATGATGGCGGCGCACGCACAGATGGCAGCCAACCGAAGAGGCAACGGAAGGACCGGCGCATGACCGTGCTCCGCACCCTCAAGGAGGAAGTTACTGAAGTGGACTCCAATGGGAATCCAACGGTGCCCGAACGAATAGTCAAGGGTACTCGCTTCAGCTTGGGTGCATTCTCCGGAGCACCGTCTCGATCAACACCGAGAACCTCAGGCATCCTGACCGAGGGAATTTGCGCAACCTCCTCTTCACGAAGCTGCACGAACGATACAAGTTCCCCGCTGAATTTGAAAACACAAGCCTCAAAGGGAATAAAGTGAACAATGCTGCCCTCACGAAGATGAGCACGGCCCTGTCTACATGGAAAAGCAATGTGAAGAGAATGATCGAGAAAGGTGAGAGTTATGAGAAGATCAAGGAGAAAAATCCTTCGATCACCGAAGATGACTACAATGACTTCAAGATCAATTGCTCAAGCACCGCAAGCTCCGAATCAAGTAAGTGGGCGAAAGAAATGCGGGAGCTGAACTTAGGGGAACACACACTCGGTCCCGGCAGTTACAGAGTGGCGGAGCCTATATGGGACAAGGAGGAGGCGGACCGTGCCGAGCAAGGCCTACCGCCCCTCTTCGATAAATACGGTGACAAGAAGACCAGGAACTTTGTCAGGGCCCGGTACAAGAAGGACCCGAAAACAAAGGAGCTTACCACGGATCCGAAGACCAGGGCACTTGAGCTTGTTCTGGTAAGGAATACACCCTCGCGTAATTAGCTCCATATGGTTGCATTCTAATTAATGAAGCCAAATTTCTAAATTGTTCACATTCCTTCCACAGGCGACTGAAAGCAGTAGCGCGGGGTCGACTATGAGCAACCCTTGGGACACCACTCTAAATAGGGCATTGAATGTAATGAAGAACAAGGATAAGCTCAGTAAGCCGACATCATCTGGTCGTGTGGCCGGCAAAGGCTTGTCGACAAAATGGTCGTCATACTATAACACTGGTGGGCGAAAGGAGAAAAAGACCAGCTCAGAAAGCCAGGCGCGCGAGGTTCAAGAACTCAGGGCACAGGTGGCGCGGATTCCGGAGATTGTCCAAGAGCAAGTGCAACAACAACTCGGAGCGACGATCACCGCCATTGTGCCTACCTTGATCCAGGGGATTAGTGCGTGGATTGCGGGTGGCCAACACGGGCCGCCCCCGATTCCTAGCTTCACGGCCAGCAACTCACAGAACGCAATGGCGGGGCCATTGGTGTCTCCGGCGGAGGCGGCATTGGTGTTTCCGGCGGAGGCGGCACGGGAGCTTAATGCACCCGGGTGTACGCCGGCCGGCACCTCTGCAGCAAGTGGCCCCTCCGTCAACTGCACGCCCGCCGTTGGCGGTGCCTCGACATTAGCCGAGCTTGACGCCATCATCACGGTAACTAATTAAGCCTCTCTCGGCCGAGGACTTCATCTCCTTGCCTTTGACTGGGCATCCCTGACGCCCTACATGTTTTCGCAGGACGCCGCCGACGTTCCGTGCACTCTCCTGCACTTCGTGAACAACGAGTTGGTCGATGTCGCCAAGGGCAAAATCGTTCAACCGGGCAACCCCTTGTTCCACGGTACCCAGATGCCACCCAACTTGTTTAGGGTTCAACTGGTTCGGGTGCTGCCAGGCTGCGATGAGTTGTTACCTCCGATTCGACCCGTCGGGGCCGACGATGATGACGTGATGACCCTCAGCGCTTGCCTGAGCTGGCCCCTGCTTTGGCCGAAGAGCCAGATTCGTTTGGGGGCGGGGGACACCACCCCAAAGACAACACCGCCATGCCGCCGCCAAGTCGGCCCCATGGCAAGACCGCCGCAACGGTGCGGACATCCCTATGCCACTGGATCCAAACATGCATATGGCACAGGATCAGAACGACGACGACGACAATACATTTGCCAACGTCGATCAGTACTTTGCCGATCATGGGTACGGTGGCGAATTCATGGGGCCTCCTTCTCAAGAACCCAACCCAACAAAAGACGTGCGCGATCTAGCTGGTACCGCGGAGAAGCCAAGTTGCAACAGGCGTCGTCTGCAGTTCAGCTCTCAGGAAACGCCTCCAGCTGCCGACTTCACCGAGCCTCAGATAGGCGAGGTGCGAAATATGATCAACCCCAACATACTCAAGAAGGCGGTCTGTGAGCAAAACTCGGTCCCATTACAGGAGAAGAAGAAGGCACACAAAAGAAAGACTAACAAGGGTGCGGGCCAGCCGGCACCGAGTACGATCCATGCTCAGGATGGGCCACCTTCACCTGAGGATATCTCGAGGAGGGTGCATGTGGCGGGTAGGCCGATGCTACCGAGAAATATGCTCGATGCTGCAACCGGTGCTATGCGGAGTTTGCATGACAATGTTCTTTCTTTGGAGAAGCGGCGTCTCGATGAGAAGGATGTGGCATACCCGGTTTTTGCGGCCAAGGTTCCAGAGGGCAAGGGCTTTGTGGATAACTCCATCGGGGGTACGATCGTCCTGCGGTTTGATGACATCCACGCTATGTTGAACCTTCATCGGCTGCACTACACCTTCGTTCGGCTATTTTCGCTGAGTATGGAGATGCGGATCATTCGCGACAAGACCCCGGACATCGTGATAGTCGACCCCTTCTACATGCGTGCCAAGATCTTGGGCAGCGCTGGGGACCGGCAAGTCACGAGTTCTTACCTCGAAGGCGTCATTCTGGCAAACCAAGATAAGGATAACTTCCTCATGCCTTACTTTCCCGAGTAAGTCCTCCCCTCAACCGCCCCGTAACATATGAATTCTTAGATTTCGATCGTTTTTCTTTTAACATTCCGTGTTTTCTGCAGTGACACACATTGCACGCTCATCCTCCTAAGCCCCAAATATTCCATGGCCACGTATTTCGACCCGGACCGTCAGTCGAACGTAGACTACACAAATGTCAAGAAGGTTCTTGATGATGTTCTCCCCGGCTATGTCAAATCTGGAGGCACCTTCACCAGGCCTATTCGTAAGTACGGCAAGCATGTGTTCTCCCACAATACGATGTTCTGCTGCGTCAAGCAGCCGCCTGGCGGTCAGAAGGGTGACTACTACGCCATCCATCACATGCGGGCGATCGTACGGGACCATCATCACCTTCTGCTACCGAGTAGACTCAAAGATTGGGCCGCGAGCGTGTCAGCAATCCAGGACACGGACATCAGACAAGAATTCTTTTGCATCCAGTCGGAGTTTGCGGAAATCATCCATCAAGATGTCGTTCGTACCTCGGGGCAGTTCTACCTCAGAAATCAACCATCCAACAGTGACATCGACACAATCCTACAAATGCAGGCTGACAACGCCCGTTCTTTCATGACTCCCACGATAGACGGCGGCTTCATCCATGCTCCGGTCCCTTGAGTCGAGTCGAAAGCAGTGATGCTGTGTCTAGTTCTGAAACATCGATTGGCTCATGTTGTAATTAAACTTTAATGAACTTGTAGTATGTCTCTTTGGTTTCGAGAGTCGTTCAACTTAAGATGTAATCGATGCTATTAATGTCTTGCTTTTCTCTTTCGATCGTTCTGTTGCATACTTATATATTGCTTATGTATTGTCTGTGAATTGGTACTAACGTTTCATTTGGCTACTGCATAGCCATGCCGTGGTATGTCGTGTACAAGGGTAAGGTTCCCGGAGTCTATGACGACTGGGAGGAGTGTCGGAGACAGGTTCACCGATTCAGCGGCAACAGTTACAAAGGGTACGCCACTAGGTCCGAGGCCGAATCTAGATACACCCGCTATCTAGCGGGAGAGGGGAGGGAGCGTTGGAGGAACCGAATGAAGACGAGTTTCATCGTGATGATGCTCATCGTGATGACCGCAGCTCTCTTCTATGTGATGGTAGTTTAGATGATCGATATCGACTTGTAATGTGAAGACAAACTCGCGGTCTCGAGACTTGTAATATAATGTTCTATCTTTGTTCGGTCTTCTCAATTCGGAGACTAATATGATGAATTGTATTCGAAGACTAAAATGATGAATTGTATTCAGAGACTAATCTTCTATTGTATTCGATGAATCTTTTGTTGATGTGTGCTGTTTATATTTTGTCCAATTATACATTTTGTAACCTGCGCAAAAAACAGAAAATAAAAAAATAAAAAAAACCTAATATTCATACTAATGGCGCATCACATCATAGTGCGCCATTAGTATGCCAAAGGATACTAATGGCGCATCATTAAACAGTGTGCCATTAGTATGCCGAACTTACTAATGGCGCATCTCGTTGTCGTGCGCCATTAGTATGCCAAAGCACCTGGGTATACATGGCCCCCTGGGAGGCATACTAATGGCGCACTGTTATATATACTAATGGCGCATCCGAGGTGCGCCATTAGTATACCAGATACTAATGGCGTACCCGTGGTGCGCCATTAGTAAAATATACTAATGGCGTGCTACTAATGGCGCACCACTAATGTGCCATTAATGGCCAAATTAGGTGCGCCATTAGTAGGCCTTTTCCTAGTAGTGTGTTGGAGTGCTACGGTCGAAACAGGGGTCCTGTTCATCGGGAGGGGTGTGGCATACCGCAAAACGGGACTCCACGGGATACTGTTCATCTCCACCATCAACCCCCTCTAGCCTCCACGGGCTACTGTTCATCCACCGTCGACCTCCTCCAGCCTCCACCTGCGACTGTTCATCCATGGGCTCCTGTTCATCCAGCCTCCACCGCGCGCTTCTCCACCGGCTACTGTTCAACCAGCCCTCTCCACGGTCTCCTGTTCAACCACCCCCACGGGCTACTGTTCATCCAGCCCTCCATTGTGTACTGTTCATCAAGGCCTCCATGGGGTGGTCCTATTCATCCAGCCCTCCACGGGGTCCTGTTCATCTAGCCCCAATTGGCTCGATCGATCGGGGTCCTGTTCATCCAGAGGCAACACCACGGGGTCTTGTTCATCCACCCCCACGGGGAACTGTTCATCCAAACCCCCCAGCAATGCTCACTATTCATCCAGAGGCAGCATCGATCGGCTTCAGTTAGCAGCAGCAGCGAAGGAATCGCTCGATCGGGTTCAGTTAACAACCATCGATCGATCACTCAGGTTCAGTAACGCGTAGCCTGCAGTGCAATCGCTTGGGTTCAGTAGGAGAACGCCTTGCTCGGGTTCAGTTAGATCCCAACGCCTCACACCCACGCGCGTGCATGTACAAGATAAACGCGCATCGCTTGGCCCCGACCACCCATCGTAACCGGGAACACCCAGATATGTTCCTCGCCCTCACTTCTACCACGGGTTTTTCTGCCATGGACGGCCCAAAGAATGTCATGCAGCTACGTCTCCGGCCCGCCCAGGGCGAAAAGCCCATTTTCTGTCATGATTTTTTGTCATAGAAGTATCAGCCCACCACATCTATGATGATACCGTGCTTTGTCATAATTATCGTCATAGAAGTGTCATAAGTATGACAGAATTTTTTTTGTTTGGCCCAGAATGTCACAGATGTGTCTTTTTTTGTAGTGATACGCTGGCAAGTGCATGGGCACCGGCACGGGTGTGTGCGTCAGTGCATGCGCAGGCAGGTGCACAAGCGCGTGAAAGTCGGCTGGGACCTCGTGGAACCCCGTGGCATCAAGCTCGGCGACAATATGCGGCTCTCAACCCATCAATGCCATAGGGATGGGCGCTGGCACAGTCGGGGCAACAGGAGCCAGAACAGAAGCGGGGACAGGCGCGGCGTCTTCACGCAAGGCCGGTGCAAGCTCATCCCAAAGCACCTTATGGTCTAGAGACTCCGGCTGGGTGTCTTCCTCAGGAAACTGGAAGACTAAGGGTAGACCATCGTGATGCAACATGGCATACGGTTAGGTCAGGCTGGTTGGAGGTAGACAACAGGAGAATCGGAGAGGAAGAGAGAAGATTGTAGCGATGCCGGGTAGTGCGGGGTTAATTTTAAACTGCGGCGCCGACGACATTAAAAGTGGGCGTAGTTCGGACGAAGGTGGTCGGCGGAACCAGGTCAAAGGGCTTGTCTCCCGGTGAGCCTGCGCAGCGGTCTGCTCGCACGCCTCCCTATCAGCCGGCGCAGCGGTCTGCTCGCACGCCTCCAGTCGACTCACACGCTTGCTCGGACGGCACCTGCCGATGAGAAGCATGAGTCGTGGCGGCACGTAAACGCCCACGGTTTCAATAGTGAAAGCGATCGCCTTAACATGATAGGTCTTTGTTCCAAAATACCTTGGCTCTTCATTTGGGCAACTTCTCATAAGCAGCTTGTCTCAAATTGAAGAAAAACATTACGTAGGAATATTTGTGCCATATCACGTGACCATGCTCAGTTCATGAATTTCTGGTCACTTTTGGATTTTCTGAAATGTAAAATCCAGGATTCGAAACAATATCATAACCTGCATCATGCAATAAATTTTCAAGCGATACATCTTTCCTGTTCTATTTTTAAGGAAGGATTTGGTCAAACATTTTGCTTATTTAGACTTCAGACAAGTTATATATGCACAGTAAAAGGATAATCCCCCCATACCAGTGCATTGCCTGATATATTAACTCAAGTACTAGGTACGAACAAACAGGCTCAATTCTGTGCTTATCCTGGTGTAGTAGTAGTACTAGGCATGCAGTTGACGGGTGACCTTGGGGAGCGGCGACCGAGGGAATTGAATCGTGCTCGGCACGGTAGCTAACGTTGCCTAGTTACTAAAGCATCCCTCCATTGCTCATCGGTAGTCATTATGGACCGGGACATGAGGGGAATTTCCTAGGGCTGGAATTCTGGCCGCCAGATATTTCAACTCGAAACGCGGAGGCTCGACTGGTTGGGGTTGGCTAATGTGCATACGACGCACACCATCAGAAGGACACAAGCCTTGTTTTTTTAGGATTAACACATGCCAAGGTCTGGCCGGTAAGTCGTTGGGTCCTACCATTCAAGAATATGAACGGAATCTTTTAAATTGCCGAACGAATCTATGTGTATTACAATGCCCGTATTTTCCTTGCAAATAGTAATCTCAACGTGGTAATTGATTTATGACGAGTTCTTGAATTAGAGTGAGTTTGTGATATAGTGATCTCAACATGGATTTCACATTTCATGGTATCCCTAGTAAGTTTTTCATTGCAAATTCAAATTTAAAAGATGAATGGTATGGTGGTGAGAAAACTTTGTATGTATCAAGCATATGACCACACACACACACACGAACACAACAACAATCCAATAAGTATAGTGCATCTATTTTTCCAAACCATGCATGTATGACACGAATTAAAAAATACTCCTTCTGTTCCTAAATATTAGTCTTTTAGAGATTTCAACAAGTGACTACATACGGAGCAAAATGAGTGGATCTACACTCTAAAACATGTCTATATACATCCGTATGTGGCAGTCCATTTGAAATCTCTAAAAAGACTATTATTTAGGAATGGAGGGAGTAAAATATAAGACATGCGTGGTCCTCAATTCAATATTTAAAATGAATAGGAAACTAAAACATGAATATTAAGTTTAGTACTACAGTACATGCAAATTATGTGTTTAGGCGGAGCTATGTAGATTGTCGGGGGTTAACCCCTCGACCTTAGATAAAATAGTGAAGTGATGTCTACTAGACAACCTTCTTCTTGTAGACGTTGTTGGGCCTCCAAGTGCAGAGGTTTGTAGGACAGTAGCAAATTTCCCTCAAGTGGATGACCTAAGGTTTATCAATCCGTAGGAGGCATAGGATGAAGATGGTCTCTCTCAAGATACCCTGCAACCAAATAATAAAGAGTCTCTTGTGTCCCCAACACAGCCAATACAATTGTAAATTGTATAGGTGCACTAGTTCGGCGAAGAGATGGTCATACAAGTGGTATATGGATGGTAGATATAGGTTTTTGTAATCTCAAAATAAAAAAACAGCAAGGTAACTAATGATAAAAGTGGGCACAAATGGTATTGCAGTGCGTTGAAACAAGGCCTAGGATTCATACTTTCACTAGTGCAAGTTCCCTCAACAATAATAACATAAGTGGAGAACGAACGAAGAGATTATGGTAGGGTACGAAACCACCTCAAAGTTATTCTTTCCAATCAATCCATTGGGCTATTCCTATAAGTGTCACAAACATCCCTAGAGTTCGTACTAGAATAACACCTTAAGACACAAATCAACCAAAACCCTAATGTCACCTAGATACTCCAATGTCACCTCAAGTACCCGTGGGTATGATTATACGGTATGCATCACACAATCTTAGATTCATCTATTCAACCAACACATAGGACCTCAAAGAGTGCCCCAAAGTTTCTACCGGAGAGTGAAGACGAAAACGTGTGCCAACCCCTATGCATAGATTCCCAAGGTTACAGAACCCGCAAGTTGATCACCAAAACATACATCAAGTGGATCAATAGAATACCCCATTATCACCACGGGTATCCCATGCAAGACATACATCAATTGTACTCAAATCCTTAAAGACTCAATCCGATAAGATAACTTCAAAGGGAAAACTCAATCCATTACAAGAGAGTAGAGGGGGAGAAACATCATAAGATCCAACTATAATAGCAAAGCTCGCGATACATCAAGATCGTATCACCTCAATAATGCGAGAGAGAGATCAAACACATAGCTACTTGTACATACCCTCAGCCCCGAGGGAGAACTACTCCCTCCTCGTCATGGAGAGCACCGGGATGATGAAGATGGCCACCTGAGAGGGGCTCCCCCCTCCGACAGGGTGCCAGAACGGGTCTAGATTGGTTTTCGGTGGCTACGGAGGCTTCTGGTGGCGGAACTCCCAATCTATTGTGCTCCCCGATAGTTTTAGGGTATATGGATATATATATATGCGGAAGAAATACATCAGGGGAGCCACAAGGGGCCCACGAGGGTGGAGGGCGCGCCCATGGTGGTGGGCGCACCCCCTGCCTCATGCTCTCCTTGTTGATCCCCTGACGTGTGATACGTCTCCAACGTATCTATAATTTTTGATTGCCCCATGCTATATTATCTACTGTTTTGGACTATATTGGGCTTTATTTTCCACTTTTATATTATTTTTGGGACTAACCTATTAACCGGAGGCCCAGCCCAGAATTGCTATTTTTTTGCCTATTTCAGTGTTTCGGATAAACGGAATATCAAACGGAGTCCAAACGGAATAAAATCTTCGGGAACGTGATTTTCTCACCGAACATGATCCAGGAGAGTTGGACCCTGCTCCAAGGAATAAAAGAGGCGGTCACAAGGGTGGGGGGCCCCCCGTAGGGCGCGCCCCCTGCCTCGTGGGCCCCTCGTTGCTCCTCCGGCGTACTTCTTCCTCCTATATATACACACGTACCCCCAAACGATCAGAACAGGAGCCAAAAACCTAATTCCACCGCCGCAACTTTCTGTATCCACGAGATCCCATCTTGGGGCCTGTTCGGGAGCTCCGCCGGAAGAGGGCCATCATCACGGAGGGCTTCTACATCATCATAGCCCCTCCGATGAAGTGTGAGTAGTTTACCTCAGACCTTCGGGTCCATAGTTAGTAGCTAGATGGCTTCTTCTCTCTCTTTGAATCTCAATACAAAGTTCTCCCCCACTCTCATGGAGATCTATTCGATGTAATCTTATTTTTGCGGTGTGTTTGTTGAGACCGATGAATTGTGGGTTTATGATCAAGTCTATCTATGAATAATATTTGAATCTTCTCTGAACTCTTTTATGTATGATTGGTTATCTTTGCAAGTCTCTTCAAATTATCCATTTGGTTTGGCCAACTAGATTGGTAGTTCTTCCCATGGGAGAAGTGCTTAGCTTTGGGTTCGATCTTGCGGTGTCCTTACCCAGTGACAAAAGGGGCAGCAAGGCACGTATTGTATCGTTGCCATCGAGGATAACAAGATGGGGTTTATTTCATATTGCATGAATTTATCTCTCTACATCATGTCCTCTTGCTTAAGGCGTTACTCTGCTTTTAACTTAATACTCTAGATGCATGCTGGATAGCGGTCGATGATTGGAGTAATAGTAGTAGATGCAGAATCGTTTCGATCTACTTGTCACGGACTTGATGCCTATATACATGATCATGCCTAGATATTCTCATAACTATGCTCAATTCTATCAATTGCTCAATAGTAATTTGTTCACCCAATGTAGAATAATTATGCTCTTGAGAGAAGCCACTAGTGAAACCTATGGCCCCCGGGTCTATTCTCATCATATCAATCTCCATCACTTTAATCTTGCTTTGCTTTTTTACTTTGCTTTTACTTTTTACTTTGCATCTTTATACCAAAAATACCAAAAATATTATATCTATCAGATCTCACTCTCGTAAGTGACCATGAAGGGCTTGACAACCCCTAATCGCGTTGGTTGCGAGTAGCTATCGCTTTGTGTAGGTACGAGGGACTTGAGAGTGGGCTCCTACTGGATTGATACCTTGGTTCTCAAAAACTGAGGGAAATACTTACGCTACTCTACTGCATCATCCCTTCCTCTTCGGGGAAAACTAATGCAAGCTCAAGACGTAGCAAGAAGGATTTCTGGCGCCGTTGCCAGGGAGTCTACGCAAAAAGTCAACATACTAAGTACCCATCACAATCCCTATCTCTCGCATTACATTATTTGCCATTTGCCTCTCGTTTTCATCTCCCCCCAATTCACCCTTGTTGTTTTATTCGCCCTCTCTCTCTCTATCCTGCCTCTCTATTTGCGTCTTTTTTCCCGTTTGCTTTTGTTTGCTCGTGTGTTAGATTGTTTGTTTGTCGTGATGACTCAACCAAGATTTGGTGATCTTCACCTTAAAAGGATAGAGGAGATCGAAACCAATGTTAGGAAGTTTACGATTTTGCAATTTGAGCATAATAATTTCTTTAGAAACGAGCTTAAGGAACAAAAAAGTTTTATGAGTTATATGAATAAAAAGCTTGATGATATGTCTAAAGAATTTGAGGGTATAAGATCCCAAATTGCTCGTCTAGAAAAGATGACTGCTGAAATTTCGGACATCCAAGCCACCTTAGTTAATAAGATGGCTGCTAAACCGGATACCTATGAAAATCAAGATGATCTAAAAGTTATTGATGTGTCTCCTATTAAATCTTTATTTTGCAATATGAATCTTGATGAAACTGAATATGATCTTCCTTTACCTAGAAGGCGTTCTAAAAATTCGGAGTATTTAGATCTTAATGATGAAATTGATGAAAGTGGGATTGAAAGAAATAAAAATTTAGATGTTGCTCAACCCACCATATTGGATTTCAAGGAATTTAATTATGAAAGTTGCTCTTTAATTGATTGTATTTCCTTGTTGCAATCCGTGCTAAATTCCCACATGCTTATAGTCAAAATAAAGCCTTCACCGAACATATTGTTGATGCCTTGACGCAATCTAATGAAGAAAAACTTGAGTTGAAAGTTTCTATACCTAGAAAACTCTATGATGAGTGGGAACCAACTATTAAAATTAAAATTAAAGATCATGAGTTTTATGCCTTGTGTGATTTGGGTGCTAGTGTCTCTACTATTCCCAAGACTTTGTGTGATTTGCTAGATTTCCGTAACTTTGATGATTGCTCTCTAAACTTGCATCTTGCGGATTTCACTATTAAGAAACCTATGGGAAGGATTAATGATGTTCTTATTGTTGCAAATAGGAATTATGTGCCCGTAGATTTCATTGTTCTTGATATAGATTGCAATCCTTCTTGCCCTATTATTCTTGGTAGACCTTTCCTTAGAACGGTTGGTGCGATTATTGATATGAAGGAAAGGAATATTAGATTTAAATTTCCATTAAAAAAGGGCATGGAACACTTCCCAAGAAATAGAATAAAATTACCATATGAAACTATCATGAGAGCCACTTATATATTGCCTACCAAAGATGGCAATACCTAGATCTATCCTCGCTTTTATGCCTAGCTAGGGGCGTTAAACGATAGCGCTTGTTGGGAGGCAACCCAATTTTATTTTTATTAATTGCTTCTTGATCCTGTTTATTAATAAATAAATTATTTATCCTCTGTTTTGGTTGTGTTTTTTTGTGTCTAATTAGTGTTTGTGCCAAGTAGAACCGTTGGGAAGACTTGGGGAAAGTCTTGTTGAACTTGCTGTAAAAAACAGGAACTTTAGCGCTCACTAGAACTGCTGTCATTTTTATTTGAAGAGTTCTATTTGGTTAATTCTTTTTGAATATGATTAATAGATAAATTCCTCACGTCCATAAATTTATTTTAGAATTTTTGGGGTTCCAGATCTTGCGCTAGCTACAGATTACTACAGACTGTTCTGTTTTTGACAGATTCTGTTTTTCGTGTGTTGTTTGCTTATTTTGATGAATCTATGGCTAGTAAATTAGTTTATAATCCATATAGAAGTTGGAATACAGTAGGTTTAACACAAATATAAATAAATAATGAGTTCATTACAGTACATTTAGGTGGTCTTTGTTTTCTTTCGCTAACGGAGCTCACGAGTTTTCTATTTTGAGTTTTGTGTTGTGAAGTTTTCATGTTTTGGGTGAATTCTTTTGATGGATCATGGAACAAGGAGTGGGAAGAGCCTAAGCTTGGGGATGCCCAAGGCACCCCCAAGATAATCCAAGGACACCAAAAAGTCAAAGCTTGGGGATGCCCTGGAAGGCATCCCCTCTTTCGTCCACTTCCATCGGTAATTTACTTGGAGCTATATTTTTATTCACCAACATGATATGTGTTTTTCTTGGAGCGTCTTGTATTATTTGTGTCTTTGTGTCTTAGTATGCCACAATCATCCTTTCTGTACACACCTTTTGAGAGAGCCATACATGAATAAAAATTTGATAGAATACTCTATGTGCTTCACTTATATCTTTTGAGCTAAGTAGTTTTGTTCTATGTGCTTCCCTTATATCTTTTGAGCTAGATAATTTTGCTCTATGTGCTTCACTTAGATAATTTAGATCACGGTGGTGGATTTGTTTTAAACAAACTATTGATCTCTCATGCTTCACTTAAATTATTTCGAGAGTCTCTTAATAGCATGGTAATTTGCTTAATAATAATATGCTTGGTATTCAAGATTTGTGAAACTTTCTTTTGAGTGTGTTGAATACTAAGAAAAGATTGAAGCATGTAATTGTTTTGAGATATGGAGGTGATAATATTAAAATCATGCTAGTTGAGTAGTTGTGAATTTATAGAATACTTGTTTTAAGGTTTGTGATTCCCGTAGCATGCACGTATGGTGAACCGTTATGTAACGAAGTCGGAGCATGATTTATTTATTGATTGTCTTCCTTATGAGTGGTGGTCGGGGACGAGCGATGGTCTTTTCCTACCAATCTATCCCCCTAGGAGCATGCGCGTGATACTTTGCTTTGATAACTTCTAGATTTTTGCAATAAGTATATGAGTTCTTTATGACTAATGTTGAGTCCATGGATTATACGCACTCTCACCCTTCCACCTTTGCTAGCCTCTCTAATACTGCGCACCTTTCGCCGGTATCATACACCTACCATATACCTTCCTCAAAACAGCCACCTTACCTAACTATTATGGCATTTCCATAGCCATTCTGAGATATATTGCCATGCAACTTTCCACCATCTAGTTCATCATGACACATTCATCATTGGCATATTGCTTAGCATGATCATGTAGTTGACATATGTATTTGTGGCAAAGCCACCATTCATAATTCCTTCATACTTGTCACTCTTGATTCATTGCATATCCCGGTACACCGCCGGAGGCATCCATATAGAGTCATACTTTGTTGTAGAATCGAGTTGTAATCATTGAGTTGTAAATAAATAAAAGTGTGATGATCATCATTCAGTAGAGCATTGTCCCAATAAAAAAAGAGAAGAGAAAGGCCAAAGAAAAAAGAAGGCCCAAAAAAAAGAAAATAAATAAAAAGGGGCAATGCTACTACGCTTTTACCACACTTTTGCTTCAAAGTAGCACCATGATATAGCGAGTCTCATATATTGTGCTTCAAAGTAGCACCATGTTTTTCATATAGAGAGTCTCATATGTTGTCACTTTCATATACTAGTGGGAATTTTACATTATAGAACTTGGCTTGTATACTCCAATAATGGGCTTCCTCAAATTGCCCTAGGTCTTCGTGAGCAAGCAAGTTGGATGCACACCCACTAGTTTCTTTTGTTGAGCTTTCATACATTTATAGCTCTAGTGTATCCGTTGCATGGCAATCCCTACTCACTCACATTGATATCTATTGATGGGCATCTCCATAGCCCGTTGATACACCTAGTTGATGTGAGGCTATCTTCCCCTCCTTTTTGTCTTCTCCACAACCACCATTCCATTCCACCTATAGTGCTATATCCATGGCTCACGCTCATGTATTGCGTGAAGATTGAAAAAGTTTTGAAAAAGTTAGAGTATGAAACAATTGCTTGTATTGTCATCGGGGTTGTGCAAGAATTGAATACTTTGTGTGGTGAAGATGGAGCATAGCCAGACTATATGATTTTGTAGGAATAACTTTCTTTGGCCATGTTATTTTGGAAAGACATAATTGCTTTGTTAGTATGCTTGAAGTATTATTATTTTCATGTCAATATAAACTTTTGTCTTGAATCTTTCTAATCTGAATATTCATACCACAATTAAGAAGATTTACATTGAAATTATGCCAAGTAGCACTCCGCATCAAAAATTCTTTTTTTATCATTTACCTACTCGAGGACGAGCAGGAATTAAGCTTGGGGATGCCTGATACATCTCCAACGTATCTATAATTTTTGATTGCTCCATGCTATATTATCTACTGTTTTGGACTATATTGGGCTTTATTTTCCACTTTTATGTTATTTTTGGGACTAACCTATTAACTGGAGGCCCAACCCAGAATTGCTGTTTTTTGCCTATTTCAGTGTTTCGGATAAACAGAATATCAAACGGAGTCCAAACGGAATAAAATCTTCGGGAACGTGATTTTTTCACCGAATGTGATCCAGGAGACTTGGACCCTGCTCCAAGGAACAAAAGAGGCGGTCACGAGGGTGGGGGCCGCCCCCCCTAGGGCGCGCCCCCTGCCTCGAGGGCCCCTCATTGCTCCTCTGGCGTACTTCTTCCTCCTATATATACACACGTACCCCCAAACGATCAGAACAGGAGCCAAAAACCTAATTCCACCACCGCAACTTTCTGTATCCACGAGATCCCATGTTGGGGCCTGTTCCGGAGCTCCGCCGGAAGAGGGCCGTCATCACGGAGGGCTTCTACATCATCATAGCCCCTCCGATGAAGTGTGAGTAGTTTACCTCAGACCTTCGGGTCCATAGTTAGTAGCTAGATGGCTTCTTCTCTCTCTTTGAATCTCAATACAAAGTTCTCCCCCTCTCTTGTGGAGATCTATTCAATGTAATCTTCTTTTTGTGGTGTGTTTGTTGAGATCGATGAATTGTAGGTTTATGATCAAGTCTATCTATGAATAATATTTGAATCTTCTCTAAACTCTTTTATGTATGATTGGTTATCTTTGCAAGTCTCTTAGAATTATCCGTTTGGTTTGGCCAACTAGATTGGTAGTTCTTGCCATGGGAGAAGTGCTTAGCTTCGGGTTCAATCTTGCGGTGTCCTTACCCAGTGATAGAAGGGGTAGCAAGGCACGTATTGTATCGTCGCCATCGAGGATAACAAGATGCGGTTTATTTCATATTGCATGAATTTATATCTCTACATCATGTCATCTTGCTTAAGGCGTTACTCTGTTTTTAACTTAATACTCTAGATGCATGCTGGATAGCGGTCGATGAGTGGAGTAATAGTAGTAGATGCAGAATCATTTCGATCTACTTGTCACGGACGTGATGCCTATATACATGATCATGCCTACATATTCTCATAACTATGCTCAATTCTGTCAATTGCTCAACAGTAATTTGTTCACCCATCGTAGAATACTTATGATCTTGAGAGAAGCCACTAGTGAAACTGATGGCCCCCGGGTATATTCTCATCATATCAATCTCCACCACTTTAATCTTGCTTTGATTTTTTACTTTGCTTTTACTTTTTACTTTGCATCTTATACCAAAAATACAAAAAATATTATATCTATCAGATCTCACTCTCGTAAGTGACCGAGAAGGGCTTGACAACCCCTAATCGCTTTGGTTGCGAGTAGCTATCGCTTTGTGCAGGTACGAGCGACTTGACCGTGGGCTCCTACTGGATTGATACCTTGGTTCTCAAAAATTGAGGGAAATACTTACGCTACTCTGCTGCATCATCCCTTCCTCTTCGGTGAAAACCAACGCATGCTCAAGACATACCAACGTGCACTCCAAGTCTCCTGTATTGCTTTCTTTCCAAAAATAACTTTTCTGAAGGTTTCATTCCGTTTGGACTCCGTTTGATATTCCTTTTCTGCGAAACACTAAAACAAGGGGAAAACAGAAACTGGCACTAGGCTCTGGGTTAATAGGTTAGTCCCAAAAATCATATAAAATAGCATATAAATGCATATAAAACATCCAAGGTTGATAATATAATAGCATGGAACAATCAAAAATTATAGATACGTTGGAGACGTATCATGAAGCTCTGTTTAGGATTGTTTAGATTATATTTGTCCCCACCCTATCAAACACCGATTGGTTGTGCACCCCCTCCTCCTCGGGAGAATATCATGTGTCCCCCACACCTTAGATGCCATATGTTGATACGTGTTTCTTGGAGCTTGTAGATCTGAGATATAGCAGCTCACAGGATGTCTTTATATTTTTACAGGAAACCTTAATGAGTTTGAGAATTGCACACAATTTTTACAAAAACTACTCAGATGCCCTTGGATACCATATCCAATGACCTCGAAGCTCGTATTATCATAGCATATTCTCCTGTATGTAAGAATATTGTCAGATCTCAGGTTCCGGCAAAACCCTCAAGGTTCAAACACTGAGGTGCGCAAGAAGATCTCCCCCTACCGATCCACGTTATAGCTTCACTAAGATCTCAAGGGCTAACTCGGAGAGATTGCAACACAAAGGACACAAGATTTATACTGGTTCGGACCACTGTTGTGGTGTAACACCCTACTCCAGTGTGGTGGTGGTGGATTGCCTCTTCGGCTAAGGATGAATAGTACAAGGGGAAGAACAGCCTCCTCAGGCGAGGTGTTCTTGTGCTTGGTGGGTGTGAGGATGAGCTGAATGAGTTCTAGACCAGTTGCATTCTACTGTGGTGGCTAATCCTATTTATAGAGGCCCTGGTCCTCTCCCCAAATATTGAGCGGGAAGGGAGCCAACAACGGCCAATTTGAATGGGGACAACTAGTACAACTTATCTTGACAAAAGCAGTCTTCGCTTGCAAAAGGCTCTGGTGGTGACGCCGCCTTGGGCTCCATGGTCACCTCCATCTTGTCATCCCGCTGGTCTTGGTCTCATTGCACTGATATGGAAATCTTTGATTGACGCCTCGGCACTCCGTGCCTGCGCTTGCTTCCTTAGCACCAAAGAGGAAACAAGGACACTGTGCGCTTGCTTCCTTAGCGCCTGCCCGATCTTGATCGTCATGGCTCACGTCATTGGAACCTCGCGAGGTTTGCCTTGGCTTGAACTCTCTGCCCCTCGCGAGCCAGCCTTGTGAGGGCGCTCCCGAGGAGGTCTTGTGTCGTCTACCTCGCGAGGCTTGGCCCCTTGCGAGGGTCTTGAGTGCTTGTCGGTGAAGATGGGCCGTACGGGCCCGCTCGCAGAGCCACGCCATGGGCCGCAGGCAGGCAAGTATGGGGACCCCCATTCCCAGAACACCGACAGTAGCCCCCGGGCCCATGGCGCGCTCGGGCTTGGCTTTGAGGAAAAGCCAAAGGTCAAGTGCGGAGCAGCGCGGTCCCCAATAACCTGCGGCCTTAGTCTGCGCGTGGCGGTTGATTGGACGTGGGCGTCTCCGCTTCCCCACGATGACTTGGCAACTGCACGACTTGACAAGTCCCTGCGACATGCAAGGAAAAAACCATCATTACATGTGATCGTTGGGGGCGCTGGTTGGCCTTCTCCTGCTATAAATGGGAGGGGCGGAGCCCCCATCGCCCATCTCTTCCTATTCTACTTGCTTCTGCCCCTTTTCTCCATCACCGCCACCAATGGCGCCGTCGAGGAGGTTCTCTGCCGCGGACAAGGGGAAGGCCCATCGCGAGGGGCTCGGCTCTCCGGCGCCCAAGCGTGGACGCGGTCGTCTCCGCAAGCACACCGCGACCCCCGCCGCGCCCCCCGTTCTCGTGGTGGCGCCGCTGCACGTGGCAGGGGTCGCTCCGGTCACGATAGCCCTGTCGATGAAGGGAGACGTGCTGTGGTGGCGTGGCCTCCCCGATCGCGCTTCCACTCGGCGGAGGTGCTGCCGGAGTTCGTCGTCTGGTCGGAGAACCTGGCCGGCAACTGGCTTCAGCTCCCGTGTTTCTTCGTCGATGAGCTGCCAGCCTCTGGTCCAAGCGGGTTCTGGCTGCAGGCGGACGGTTGCTGCAGTAGGGCTTCTTGGGTTGCGGTTGAGGTCTCTGCCGTGGGCAATATAGCTCTGGCCCGTGGTTGGCAGACGTTCGCCCGCGCACGCGGCCTGGGCAGGCGGTGCACCCTCCATTTCAGGTACGACGATGATGCGACCCTGTATGTGAGGGTGTTTGGGGAAGATGGTCACCGCACCGGGTGCTGCCCCGAGGTGAACGACGGCGAGGAGGTGCTCGGCCTTGGCGACGGTCGTGACGTGGATGAGGGTGAACCCACCCTTGGTGTCGACCGCGTCTCGTCCAGGTATGGCGGCTCTTCCCCGAGCGACAGCTCTAGCAGCGGTGGTTACAACCAGCCGCCACGCCGCCGTGCCCGCTTTGAAGGCGGTAGCGGGTCGTCTCTTCGCCGCGCCTCCGTGAAGCGCGAGGAGGGGTCCGGCTGAGCTTAGGATGGCGCCAGGAGCCTGCCCCCATGGACCGCTGTAGGGGAAGGCGCCGCTTTTATTTTGTTCTTCCTTTCCTTCCTGCATCAAAAAGAAACTAGAATGGGCCCCAGAGGTGCGTGTATCGAACTATGATGTCAATCATTATGCTATGTTTGTTGTTTCAGTGCCGTGTCGTTATTTTGTGTAGAGGTAACTTAGCTTTGCACGTTTGGGGTAGCCTCCTCTTCACGAGGGACTTGCTTTCCTAGTGCCTCTGAAGGCCTTCCTTGAGTTGGCGGGTGCTAGGGAGCTGCAAAAAACTCATTAGGAGGCTCGCTAGGAGGCTTATCGTTCACCCGAGCCTTGACCCAGTGCTTCGTACCGCGATACCCGAGGGGCACGGTTTAGGAGAGGTGCGCCAGCTTGTGGGCTCGAACGAGGATGCCTCGCGAAAAAATATTCGAAAGGCAGAGAAAGGGAGAAAGGAAAAATGCTCACAAGGTCGCCTGCCCAGCCCCCTCGCGAGGTGCGCGCGCGAGAGAGAGAGAGTGCAAGTTAAACTTGAGCCGGAAACAACGATAAAAGGCAACATCACCAAATCAACAATGAACTCCAGAAGCAAATTTCAATATAAAGGGTGCGAGCCAACTACAGAAAGCAAATGAAAAGCTGTGTCCGGCACCTAGTCTAGTCTTCAGGTCTTCTCACTAGCGTGGAGCTAAGTGCTACCACTTGGACATGGGAGGGAGCCCCTGAGGCCCGAGGATGGCACTCCTGAGACTCTGGGGCGTGTACAGCCCCACTCATTATTACGTGAGAGTGTCACGGGCGGCGATCTTCACAGGCGCTGGGCCTTTCTTCATGGGTAGAACTTCGGGAGGTGCTGGATGTTCTGTGCATTCTCGATGGGTACCCCGTCCTGCGTCTCTAGGCGCGTGGCGCCAGGCCTGGAGACGTTGGCGACCTTGAACGGGCCCTCCCACATGGGTGAGAGCTTATGCAACCCTTCCCTAGAGAGCATCCGCCTCAGGACGAGGTCACCCACCTCGAGAGTCGTGGAGCGGACGCTGCGACAGTGGAACCGCCGCAGCGCCAGCACGAGGTCCATCCCCTGCGTGGCGTCCTGCTGCGTCTCATCAAATGCCAGGACCTGTGCGGAGCGATGCTTGACCTCGTGAGGGAGGACCTCTTCTGCTCCATAGATGAGGAAGAATGGAGTCTCGCCCGTTGGCTTGGTGGCGGTGGTGCGGATTGGCCACAACACGGACTATAGCTCATTGTGTGAGCCCCTGCCATAGGCTTCGATCTTCTTCTCGAAGGTCCTAGTCTTGAGGCCCCTTAGGACCTCCTCGTTGGTGCATTCGGCCTGTCCATTGCTCCAGGGGTACGCCACTGAAGCATGGCAGATTTGCGTTCCAAGGTCAGCATAATATGTTTTGAAGAGATTAATGGTGAACTACGAGCCATTGTCGGTGATGATGCGGTTGGGGTCCCCAAATCGACTCACGAGACCCTTGATGAACTTGACCACAGAGCCGGCTGGGATGCTGCGCACGGCTTCCATCTCTTCCCACTTGGTGAACTTGTCGATGGCAATGTAGAGGTACCGGTAGCCCCCTGGCGCTCGAGGGAATGGGCCCTGGATGTCCAGTCCCCAGACTGCCAACGACCTCGAGAGTGGGATGGTCTGGAGGCCCTGAGGCCTAGCCGGCTGATGGATTTGCTTGGCGTGGAATTGACAGGCCTCGTAGGACATCACCAGCTCAGCTGCGTCGTTAAGCACCGTAGTCTAGTAGAATCCACAGCGGAATGCCTTGCTGACGAGGGTTCGCGACGACGAATGGTGCCCGTAGTCCCCGCCATGTATGTCGGCTATCAGCTCTTTCCCCTGTTCCCTGGATATACAACACAGTGAAACGTCATTTGGTCGCTTCCTGTATAACTCACCGTCCTGGATGCAGTATGACGTGGCCTGTCGGGCCACATGCTCTGCGTCTTCCTCCTTCTCCGACAACGTCCCTTGCATCAGGTATTCCTTGAATTCCTTGGTCCAGCATCCCTCCTGGGGCTCGAGCACCAAGAGTAGGCGTGCTCCCGCTGTCGGGCCACAGGCTGGGGCTCCTGTGGCAGGCGGCTGCGGGAGTTCCTCCCGAGGCTGAGATGTTCTTGAAAGCGGTGGTGTTGCTGATGGCTTGAAGAGCCGCTCCTCGAAGACGCCAGGCTCTTGGGGCTGCCGCTTGGATGCCCTTCTAGGGATGTCGCCAGCTTCCTTGTTGGTGCCACGGGGCACCTGCTGCAACTCCAGGCCCATGAATTGCTTCTCCATCTTGCGCACCTCCGCGAGGTATGCTTCCATGTGCTCGTCCTTCGGCTCGTATGCCACGAAATCAGCGAGTGTGGCTCCCTTGATGACCCTGGTTGTGCTGAACTCCAACTTGAATGCTTGCAACTTGATGTTCCACTCAGCGACCCTTCCAGTAGAGTTGGGGCTGCTGAGCACTCTCTCCAATGGGTAGGCTGAGACAACCTTGATGGGGTGGCCCTGGAAGTAGTGCCGCAACTTACGCGAGGCCACCTAGAGCACGAGTAAGAGCTTCTGAGGCATGGGATCTCGTTCCCTTGTGTCCCGCAACAATGAGCCGACGAAATACACCGGATGCTCGACGAGAGCTGGCGGGTTGGTGAGGCTCGTGTCTTGCGGAAGTTGGGGCATTTTCTGAGGTAGTGGAACCCCCGACGCTTGATCGCTTGTCGGGACCTCGACGGCGTCGTCCTGCCGAGCTTGGTCCTCAATTGATGTTGCTATGGCTCTTGCGGCGCCTTCCTAGTCTTGTGTCATCTCCGCTGCTGGCGTAGCTCGGCGCGACGCGCCTTTGGCCTGGTGCTCTTCCTGAACCGCCACCAGAGCCGTGCGGGTGGAGTACGGGGTGGCGGCAAGACAAAGCACTAGGGGCTCGAGAGGTCGTGGCACCACCATCATTGGAGGGCTGGTCAGGTATATCTTGAGGTCATGAAAAGCTCGCTCGGCCTCCAGGGTCCACTCGAATAGGCCCTTCTTCTTCGTCACACTACTAGGAAAATGCTTACCAGTAGTGCTGGTTTTTGAGCTACCAGTAGCGCTGGTTTTTGAGCTACCAGTAGCGTGGGCACCAGCGCTACTGCTACGGCGCTACATCTATTTTGTAGCAGTAGCGCGTTTTTAGGCCAGTGCTACTGGTAAGTTCAAGTACGAGTAGCGCGTTTTCAGGCCCGCGCTACTGCAACATTTATGTTTTGTTAGCATTTTGGCGCTGTACATGTTTAAACAGATATATCTTTTATACAATAACAACTCATCATGAACTAGTCTATTTAAATAGCATATTCATTACCACTTGTCATCACCATCAAACAATGTTCGTCAATGAGACATCATATAACAAGTTGGTCACTAGTCATAATCACAACTCCTCATCATCATCATCAACTCTAACACATTGTAGCACATAATAACACATTCTAGCTACGACCTACTCCTCTCATAGGACCTACTCTACCCTCTCTTAGGTAAAATATCATAAAACAAGATAGGCATTGACGCTACATTGAGGAAAATTGACTGAACGGAGATCATCCTGTCTCCAAGTCTTGGCCTACTCACAATGTTGCTTCCAAGTAGCTCTCTACGATGGTTCAAACATTTTTTGAAATCATCTATTATCGTGGCTTCCTCGCTTTTAGAAATCTGGTATCGACAGGAGTGATGTGGATACTGCGGCTGACCTGGCCGTGGTGGCCATAAGCTCATAACATTAACGCGACCTCTTGTCAACATCAGATGAGGCACACAATCCATCGAGATTTTCTATTCAAAAACATAGTAATAACTTTGTAGTTAGCAATATAGTTTAGTTTTAGAAGAATTTATGCAAAAGATGCACGGATGTCTTAATAGTATAAAATCTTACCATGATATATCCATTGATGTTACAGTAGTTCAACACGTTCACTAGTGGCACGTATTGACCGTAATGTGGAGGAGTTTGATAATAGCTATTGTAATTCTCAATATCAGTAAAAAAATGCGATAAGACCATATTGCTCCTTATAAGTTAATTATGCTTCATCATTGTAGTAGTAGGTTCTGTCTACCATTTTCCGTACATTTTTTGAAGAATGAAAATAAGCTGTCAATGGAAATAAACTGTCAAATATTTTGAAATAAACTATATAAATTACTAAGTAAATATGTTTAAGAAACTCACACAGCGGTAGAACTGGAAGCGTGTCAACAAGGACCCAAATGGTCATATCATTTTCGTCGATGTGAGGATCACCAAGATCGAAGGTGAGAAGCATACCCTCATGAAAATCATATGCCTTGCAAAGGGCTTCCCAATTCAGGCAACCAAAATTGGATGAGTTCACAAAATTGTATAGATTTACAGCAAAATCATAACCATGATGGGTCCTTAGTTGAATTATCTTTGTCTCCATTCTTTCATGATCTTCAAAACCCATCTTCTCCAAGACATAGCGTCTTGCCTGGCATGGTATAAGCTAGTCGAATTGTAAAAGACGGAAATTACACGTTGAAGAAGCAGAGAAGTCGTGCAAAAAATAAAAAAACACTTGTTGTCGTTGCGTACCATTTCAACATCGAAGGTCTCTTGGAGCTTGATGCTGACGCGCCAACCTTCTACCAAGTGAGGCCTGTTGCACAGACCGCACTCATCTTCGCAGTACTCGCTCATAGCGAATTCCCTTTCGTCGTCAGACAATTCCTAATAGGTAATTAACAATCCATCATCGAATACATATATAGTAGTTTGTAGCAAAGATCATCATATAACAACTAAAACACCTAAAATTGTAGTCTGTAGTAGTTTGTAGCTCAGATCATCATATAATCCATCATGAATACATATATAGTAGTTTGTAGCACAAACCTCGCTAATCTTTTGCATTCAATAAGCAAATAACTAATAGGTAACTAATAATCCATCATCGAATACATATATAGTAGTTTGTAGCAAAGATCATCATATAATATCACTAATACATCTCGAATAATAGCTCCTCTAGGTTCAGTGGGCCGCGGTGGACACCCAAAGAGAAGGAACCAAGTATTGGAGAACCGACCCTTCGCCAACGCAACCAAGTAGCGCTGGACATGCGCGTTCTCATCCGTGACACGGTGCTGTACCACCTGCGCGGGGGATTCAAGCCTGTCCACCGATGCAGGCCCACGTGACCACCACCAAAGAAGCTCCGGGTCGACGACGGGCTGGCTCCTCACTAAGCTGCGCTCAACAGAAGGTAGCACAACCTAGTACCAGCCCGGCTGGGCCCAGTACCGGACATGGCCCCTCGGCTCAACCAGGAGTCCTCCGCCGAGTCGACGACGAGGATGCGGGATAGGCATCATCGACGTCGAGAACAAAATGCTTAATTATCAAAACAAAATTAATAAACACTTAGCAAAATTTGGCATGACCTTTGCTAAAAACAGGACATATCGAGCGCTTGAAATTTGCCAGAATGTAAATGAATTGATATTTCTGGCAAAACATAGGCCACTCGGAAAAAGATGACATGTTCAACATATGACATGTCCACTTCAAATTTGTATGGGATATGAGGAAACCCATGAGCTTGCCGGAAGGGACACCAAACACACACTTCTCTGGGTTAAGCCGCAAGTTCACCTGGCTTAGGCTCGCGAAAGTCTCGTCCGGATCTCGGACCAAGGTTCTCGCCTCCCGAGACTTCACCACAATGTCATTGATGTAGGCCTCCGCGTTTCTCCCAAGCTGCCGCCCTAAGGCGATGTGCATCAACCACTGAAAGGTCGCGCCCGCATTACGCAGTCCAAAAGGCATGCAAGTGTAGCAGTACACCCCACACGGGGTCAGGAAGGCTGTCTTCTCTACATCTTCTAACGCCATCTTGATCTGGTGATCCCCTAAGAACACATCCAGGAAGCACATCAGGTCGCACTCGGAGATGGAGTCTACGATCTGGTCGATGCGTGGGAGTGGGAACGGATCTTGGAGGCAAGCCTTGTTGAGGTTGGTGAAGTCGCGGCGGGCAGAGGAGGGAGGCCGACGCGGGGGAGCTGGGTGGCCGACGGGGAGGAGGGCTAGCGCGGGCAAGGGCGACCGACGCAGGGAGGAGGGCCGGCGTAGGGGACGGCAGTGCGGGGGTCGACGGCGGCGCACGGGGGATCGAGATGGCCGTAGGAGTGTGGGAGTGTGAGCGAGAGTGAGATGAGGCCGGCCGGGGGGGGGGGGGGGGGGGGTAGTGGCTTAACAATAGTGCGGGAAATTGGCCAGCGCTACTGCTAGGCCCACTAGCTGTAGCGCAGGTTGGACGACTGGCGCTACTGCTACTTTTTCACCGGGGGGTGCGGTGTATTACCCTTAGCAGTAGTGTGGGGCTGTGTAACAAGCACTGCTGCTAACAGATACCAATAGCGCTCTTTATAGCCAGCGCTACTACTAACTAGTAGTAGCGTGGGGTTATAAACAAACGCTACTAGTAAACATCTATCTATAAGCGTTTTCCTAGTAGTGTCAGCTTGAAGAAGGGTAGTGCGCGCTCTCCCAGCTTGGAGATGAAGCGCCCCAACACAGTCACTCGACCAACCAATGCATTTCCTTGAGGGTCTGTGGTGGGCTCATGTCTTCAATGGCCTTGATCTTTTCTGGGTTCTCCTCGATCCCTCTATGGGATATGAGGAAACCCATGAGCTTGCCGGAAGGGACACCAAACACACACTTCTCTGGGTTAAGCCGCAAGTTCACCTGGCGTAGGCTCGCGAAAGTCTCGTCCGGATCTCGGACCAAGGTTCTCGCCTCCCGAGACTTCACCACAATGTCATTGATGTAGGCCTTCGCGTTTCTCCCGAGCTGCCGCCCTAAGGCGATGTGCATCAACCACTGAAAGGTCGCGCCCGCGTTACGCAGTCCAAAAGGCATGCAAGTGTAGCAGTACACCCACACGGGGTCAGGAAGGCTGTCTTCTCTACATCTTCTAACGCCATCTTGATCTGGTGATCCCCTAAGAACACATCCAGGAAGCACATCAGGTCGCACTCGGAGATGGAGTCTACGATCTGGTCGATGCGTGGGAGTGGGAACGGATCTTGGAGGCAGGCCTTGTTGAGGTTGGTGAAGTCGACCCACATTTGCTCCGTCCCGCCTTTCTTCGTCACAAAGATGGGGTTCGCTAGCCATTCGGGGTACCGAACCTCGTGAATGGCACCTGCCGCCTCTAACTTGTCGGTTTCTTAGACGATGAAGGCCTGCTTCTCCGTGGACTGCTGTCTCACCTGCTGCTTCACAGGGCGTACATTGGGGCACACCCTTAAGTGATGCTGAATCACCTCTCTCGGGACCCCCACCAGCTGCTTGGGTTCCTATGCGAATATGTCCTTGTTTGGGCGCAAGAACTTCACCAACGCTTCCTCTTGGCTTGGGTCGAGGTCGGCACCTAAGGTAAAGGAGGCTCCCGAGGACCCGTCCTCATCGACTGACACCTGCTTGGTTTCTGCCTTGTCTTGGGTGAACAGCTGTTTCTTCTTGGTTGGTGCGACTCCCTTGGCCCCGGAGGCGCCCGCGCCGGCGGGCTGTCCCACCACGGTGGTCTTGAGGGCAAGCTTGAGTGCCGCCATGGCCTCCTTGGCGTCCTCCTTGATGGTGAGGACACACTTGCTCCCTGGCATCTTCATGAGGTTGTAAGCTGGATGGTTTACTGCCATGAACTGGGCCAGAGCTGGGTACCCAAGGATGGCGTTGTAAGGGAGGCCTTCTGCACGTACCGCTCGAGCGGTTTCACCTCATCATGTCCTTCTCAGGGGTTGGAGGCGGCACCGCCCACTCTCTGGGACAGATCCGCCTCCATGTCACCTTCTGCATGTGCGACAACTACCACACCGAGCTGGTCAACTTCGACATCACCCGCATCTGCCAAGATGCCATCGTGGATTCGGGGAGGTTGAGTAGCCAGGTGCGCGGTGCGCCAGTTGGCCATGACCTTATCGTCGCCCCTGGCCTTGAGGATGGCCTCCTCATACGCTAGCAGAAAAGCCGACAGGTCCACCACACCTTTGTAGCGCGGCGGCATCTCCGGCTTGAACTTGGGCGGCCAATGCACCTGCCGTAGGGCGTGGGCCAAGGCTAGGAGCCCATGGCCCCGCCATCGGCACCGGTTTCGGAGCCGGGAGAGAGACGCCGGCCGTGAGGACGAAGCAAGGTGGCGGCGGAGCATAGATCGATGGAAGGAAAGCTACGGCGCAGCCCTATCTGGCGCGCCAAATGTCGGATCTCCGGTTCTGGCAAAACCCTCAAGGTTCGAACACTGGGGTGCGCACGAAGATCTCCCCCTACCGATCCATGTCCTAGCTTCGCTAAGATCTCAAGGGCTAACTCGACGAGCTCGCAACACGAAGGACAAAAGATTTATGCTAGTTCGGGCCACCGTTGTGGTGTAACACCCTACTTCAGTGTGGTGGTGGTGGATTGCCTCTTGGGCTAAGGATGAACAGTACAATGGGAAGAACAGCCTCCTGAGGCGAGGTGTTCTTGTGCTTGGTGGGTGTGAGGATGAGTTGAATGAGTTCCACACCAGTTGCCTTCTGCTATGGTGGCTAATCCTATTTATATAGGCCCTGGTCCTCTCCCCGAATATTGAGCAGGAAGGGAGTCAACAACGGCCAATTTGAAAGGGGACAACTAGTATAGCTTATCCTGACAAAAGCAGTCTTCGCATGCAAAAGGCTCTAGTGGTGACGCCACCTTGGGCTCCATGGTGACCTCCGTCTTGCCATCCTGCTGGTCCTGGTGTCATTGCATAGATATGGAAACCTTTGCTTGACACCTCGGTACTCCGCTCCTGCGCTTGCTTCCTTAGCACATAAGAGGAAACAATGACACTGTTCGCGCTGGCGCCCATCTGGCGCCTGCCCGATCTTGCTCATCATGGCTCACGTCATTGGAACCTCGTGAGGTTTGCCTTTCCTTGAACTCTATGCCACTCGTGAGCCAGCATGGTGAGGGCGCTCCCGAGGAGGTCTTGTGTCGTCTGCCTCGTGAGGCTTTGCCCCTCGGGAGGGTCTTGAGTGCTTGTTGGTGACGATGGGCCGCATGGGCTCGCTCGCAGAGCCACACTGTGGGCCGTAGGCAAGCAAGTCTGGGGACCCCCGTTCCCAGATTGCCGACAAATATTGTGTGCTACCACACCTTAGATGTTTTGGTGATACAAGCTCTTCGGAGCCGTTGGATTTGTGACCCAATAACTCCTCAGTTGTTCGAATGTTTTTTGCAGAAAAGCCCCAAAAGACTGCTTACAAGCACAAAGACTGCTCAGATGCCATTGGATCTCAAATCAAATGACTTCGAAGCTCGTATCACCGTTGCATCCAAGCTGCGAGAGCACCTGATGTTTTCTCGCACGAATATGAGGTGCTCCAACACCGTAGATTCTATGGTGATACGAGTGCACGGAGATCTAACAGCTCACAGTAGGAGGTTTGAATGTTTTTGCAATATATGCCTGAGAGATTTTGGGAATTGTGTAGAAAGTACAAGTACTACACATGTGGCATCTGATCACAGATCATATGACCTAGATGCTCGTATCACCGTAGTGGCTAATTAAGCTACAAGGAGCACCTAATATGAGCAACGGGGAGCCATTGGATCCAAGATGCAGTGGCACACACGAGGCCTGAATGTTTTATTTGCAAAAAAGCCTTGGAGAGTTTGGAAATTGCACATAATTACGAAGACTACTCCCAAGCCATTGGATCGCAGTTCCATCGATGTAAAGACTCGTATCACCATAGAATCTAAGCTGTGGGGTGAATCATTTTTGTTCGTAAACTTGCAAAATACGTGTAATTCGTGCCGTTACTTGTCTAATCATGCAAAGTGTTTGTTCAAAAAATCCATCCTACACTGAAATATCGGAACAACACACGGGGGTCCCACTTGTCATTGATCAAATTTGGTCCTGAAACTAGAAAATATGAAAGGTGAGTTTCGAACTGGCAACCTGGACTACAAAGCGTAAGTCGATAGCCTGAAACAACAACAGTTGTTGGCTTTGTCCCATAACTTGATTTTATACAGTATTACGTTGACTAGAGTAGAGGGTGTGCCTCGTCAACACGTGCATGACCGTTGACTCACTTATTAGTGGGTCCCAGGTCCGCGATCTCTCTCTCCTCTCCATCGTCTAACCTTTAGATGCACGGGTACACACGAAGAGCGGCGCTAGCTTTCCGTGGAGTTAACCACACCTAGAACAAGAGACATTGTGTCTGGCCGAGACGGAGCTAACCACACCTATCCTCCCTGCCACGTTAGCATGATGAAGCTGTGTGGCTGGTGGGGTGTTTTTGACCAACTGGCTGGGTCCCGAGGCAGAACCATAGGTACAACGTCTGATACAGTATATTCTTACACGCACATTTTCCTCCGTGCCAAGACATGGTACACCCTACCACGCGGTTTTGGGGTCCTCCTGGGTGGTGCACTCATATATTATTCCTTGACGAGACATGGGACACCCTACCACGCGTTTTATGGGTCCTCCTCGGTCGTAGCGCCGAAGCAAGTAAATGAGTCGTCAAATCACGAAAGACCACAAAGAGGGAGATACGCTATGCCGTTAGGGGAGCCGGCTAGAGCGCGACCAGGCCGATCGTGACGAGGTCCAGGATCGCCTCAGCCACTTGGTCTGCCAAGTTGCCACACACGTGTTGCGACTGTGCGATGCCTACCATCGTGCTAGCACGACCACGCCGGTCGTCGGGCTAAACCCGTTCGACCACCCCGTCGACTTCAATGAGCTACGACTTCCTGACCTGGTCTCCTTTTTGACTTATATCTCCGAGGAGCTGAGCCGTCTCCCCGCGATGGTGGGGCGGAGCTGGACAAGGAGGGGTTGCGGTCTGTCGTCGCCATTGCCGGGAGAATCCTATCAGGGTTCCGTCACCGGAATCCATTCATGCCATTGGACGCCGTCTTTGACGAGCTGGCTCCCGTCGACTAGGAGCGGGCTTTGCGGGCGGTTGCACCCTGCATCACGAACGTCGTGTGCCTCGAGAAGCAGAGGGACTTCGGTGGTGTTTAGGTGTCCTCTGCATGGGCATGTCCATGTCTCGGCGCAACATGATCGTTGGATCAAACTCAGAGCGTGCAGATCAGTCAATGTAGCCCAAAGCGTGTGGGTGTGTTTGGTTGCATTCTCATCTCAATATAGTTGCTCCCTCTTCGTGTATTTGTGTTAACCTACTAGTGTGGACTCATGTACCCTTCATGCACTCTGCCAAACACCCAAAAGTGGGTCGACAAGGGAACTTTTTCTCCCATGTCATGCACCCTTCATACACCCTGCCTAACACTGATTTGTGCTTCATATGGTTCATTTCGTGGAGCACTGTAGCACCGTACTCTCCGTGCGCTGTAGACCTAGTTTTGTTAACATTGATCTCACCGTTCGTTCTCGGTTGGATAGTCGAAAAAGCGGTACTACTATGTTACATTACTATTCATATAGTTGACATGTGCACAACATCATTTGGTATCGTCATATCTTATTACAATATCAACAAAATTATGTAGTACTGACGTATGAACCACTACACATGCCTAGTAGTAGGAGCACTATGTATGTTCAAGTGGCTGCCGTGTTTCGTACTCCTCCGTCGTAAGATTGGAAACGCTTGCTGTAATCATTTTTGGTCTTTAGAAAAACAGTGGACATCCTCTACCGTGCGTATCCTCCTCGACGGTCATCGGGAACCTTGCTACTCACTTTCTCCGACGTGTGGGACAGCCAGCATCGGGTCCACCAGCCATGCACTAAATTACTCCGTAGTAGAGTGCCCAACTGCATGGTAGACTACCCCGGTCGAAGCGCCACAGTAATGCCCAATGAGACATCAAATCACAAAACCCCCCTCCTTTCCAGCAGTAAGTTGGACGGAGGAAGCAACCATCATCTCACTCTTCTCTCTCAACTTCCTCTCTTGAAGAAAACCCCCACTCGTTTCTCCCTCATCTTGTTCCTCATTTCTTCAAGAAAACCCCAGACCTGAATTTTCCATTGTTCTTCTCTCCCAAAGAAGGAAAGGTGTGCGCATGAATGGTGTTGATTCTGTCCAAGGCCCGGTCTTGCAACCCCGAGACTGATCCTATAACTCCCTCTCTGCTCTTGTTTTGGGTTTGTGATTATGGTTTATTTTATTTTATTTCTACTCCCTCCTTTCCATTTTATAGGGCTTATCTCAAAATTTTAGATTTCCCATTTTATAAGTCTCAATTTGATTGTTTCCCATCACATGTTCAGATTTCAAGGTGCATTTAATCATTGCATGCGAGGGTTAAGAGAAATTTGACCAATGCATGTAGTTTATTCATGCATGCATTGCAATTAATGCATTGGAAACACAATTTTGTGAAGAAAATGGGCACACTAATTGAGTGCTTTTGCAAACTACAAAAATTATTCCAGCACTCATCATCTACCTTGGTTGGTGATATTTCTGAATTGAGCACTATAAATTGGAAATGAGGTAGTATTTGACAGTTTCTTGATGGATGCTGCAGCACCAGCCGAAGTGATTTCTATGGGTCTGGCCAAAACTGTCGAGGCTCATGGTACGAAGAAGCGCAAGCACCCCACCGAGACTATCACACACAAGCTCAAAGCCATTGCCCTGTCCAAGCCCCCCTCTCTTGGATCCCTCATTAAGAAAGTCCAGGTAATATCTCTTCTTGACGATCTTTTTCTCGATCTTGATTGTGTTTTTTCAGCTAACACGCAGTACTAGTACTAGTAGTACAACTTTCTAGGTGATCTTGCATGGGATTTTTGTGTGCCAAATGACGGTTCTAAGCTCTCTTTTGACCAAAACATGCGAGAGGTTGACACTGATTTCTTATAGATTACTTTCAACTACTTTCTGAACATCAATGCTACCTTTGAAGAGGGTATATTTGCCTCAGTAACTTGTGTTATGGATATTGCAAGTAATCCCTCTGCTCTCATGCCTTAGAAGACATGTTCTAGTGTCCTTGTTCACTCATTTCTGTGCGTATATGTAGTCATATATGGAGTAAAATATCGAAAATCATCTTATATTTATGAACGGAGGTAGTAATAAAATATTTGGTTTCTGTTTGTATTAGAACCAGGTCCGCGATGGATATGAAGTTCTCAAAGTCATGTCGTGTGAACTGGAAGACCTGAGGATGAGTCCATGTCGCCACGTGTCCCGAACTAGTGATTTCCTATAGTATTGTTGTCAGGCGTGTTCTCGAGGCTGTACATGACCACAACAATTTCCTGGCTGTGCCCTCGATTATGTAGGGTGTGGTTCTTGTAAGGCTTCCTGTCAAATCTGATGCGGCCTATCTTCATCGTCATGTTTATGAGTGGAAAGTGAAGGAAATATGCCCTAGAGGCAACAATAAAGTAGTTATTTATGTTTATTATTCATGCTAGAATTGTATTAACCAGAAACTTAGTACATGTGTGAATACATAGACAAACAGAGTGTCCCTAGTATGCCTCTACTTGACTAGCTCATTAATCAGAGATGGTTAAGTTTCCTAGCCATGGACATGTGTTGTCATTTGATGAATGGGATCACATCATTAGAGAATGATGTGATGGACTAGACCCATCTGTTAGCTTAGCACGATGATCGTTTAGTTTGTTGCTATTACTTTCTCCATAACTTATACATGTTCCTATGACTATGAGATCATGCAACTCCCGAATACCGGAGGAACACTTAGCGTGCTATCAAACGTCACAACGTAACTGGGTGACTATAAAGATGCTCCACATGTGTCTCTGATGGTGTTTGTTGGGTTGGCATAGATTGAGATTAGGATTTGTCACTCCGAGTATTGAAGAGGTATCTCTGGGCCCTCTCGGTTATGAACATCACTATAAGCCTTGCAAGGAATATGACAAATGAGTTAGTTGCGGGATGGTGCATTACGGAACGAGTAAAGAGACTCGCCAGTAACGAGATTGAACTAGGTATTGAGATACCGATGATCGCATCTCGGGCAGGTAACATAGCGATGACAAAGGGAACAACGTATATCGTTATGCGGTTTGACCGAGAAAGTTCTTGAACCCATAGGGTCCGCTATTGGTTATTGACAGGAGACGTGTCTCGGTCATGTCTACATAGTTCTTGAACCCATAGGGTCCGCACGCTTAACGTTCGATGACGATCGGTATTATGAGTTTATGTGTTTTGATGTACCGAAGGTAGTTCGGAGTCCCGGATATGATCACTGATATGACTAGGAGTCTCGAAATGGTCGAGACATAAAGATTGATATATTGGATGGCTATATTCAAACACCGGAAGTGTTCTGGGTGATTTCGGAGAAAAACGGAATGTCAGAGGGATACTTTTTTTTGAAATTACTGCGTTCCCCAACAGAAAGACCACTTTGTTAGGATGTCCAAGGTTGACGAGATGGTGATGGTGCTGGTATACATCTCTCATGAAGTTTGAGGCCTAGTCAGGTATGCGGGGTTCATCCGTAGGTCGGCGACAAGAAATAGTCTGCAGAGTTTAATTAGTTCAACTTTGCTTGTCTTTAGTAAGTACTATTGTTCAATACTAGATTTGTGTTTGTTAACCCTGCATTTTTTAATGTTGTCGCTTTTGGTGTGTGGTCAGTCTTGAGAATAGTCTATGTTAATGTGTGTCCACTCAATTCAGTCTGCATATTTTGAAGTATCTAGATCATGTTTTTTGTGAGGTCGGTTTATCAATTATGGTTACACTCCAACATCTATATACATTTCAGGGTTTATCGCACCCACCCGGATTTCCAGTCCCATGGATGTTCGGACCATACGATTTGTCACGACCTTTGGACTATCCTGCTTGTGGGAGTAGGCGAGGGCCCTGCATGCCACGCATAGTTGGACGATCAATCTTCTGTTTAGTACTTCAACATAGTGATTTCCTATTAAGGATTCACTCGTGTCACATCAAGTAAATCTTATTGATTTACTGTCTAAATCTTATTGATTTAATGTCATGTTTTCTTTCTTTTGCTACAATTTTATGCTACAGGTTTTTCCATGTGATATACATCACAGAATAAACCATTTGGTTTGCTCTACGATGGCCATTTTTGCAGGTTTCACTTCTTATGTCGTGTCAGTAACGAAGGCACTGTCCATCACTGATATTACTAGAAAAAATTGGATCAGTTAGTTGTCTGAGTACAAGCTAAATCCCTATGATGAACTGCAGTTTGGTTTAACAAACACGCCACAATTAGTCCTTCTCGCATTTAAAAGAAATGAAGAAAAAGATAGGATCACGGTCATGGAGCCTAGTCAAGTTAGAAAGCTGATCATAGCAGACCAGACACGATCGCCGCTGTCTCACACATCGGTACCACCTTCAGCAATGGATCGAGCACCGGCAGTTGCTCTAGCACTGATAGCAGCAGCAGCTCAGTCTGATCCAGCTGATGATTGGGCACCAACCGACTCAGCGAATCAGGCTGATCTACTGGAGGATCGGGCATCAACACCGGCACCTGCTTTGACAGCGGCACCAGCTCTACAAGGAGCACTGTCTCCGGCAGCAACAACGGCATTACCAGTCGCACCAGCACGGGCACCGGCAACGGCTTCCGCACCTGTAGCAACACTTGCACTTGCATCTGCTCCAGCCTGTGCAGCGGCAATGGAACCAGCCGTTGCACTGGCAACAAACTGGGCTGCACTTCGCACTTCATATACCAAAGTCCTTACAAAAACCGACATGTCCACCTTCTTGGTAAGCATTGGTCTGGCACCCTGGCTCAGAGAAACCGGAGCGCCCCGTATTCCAGTCCAGAGATCGAGGAGAAGTCTCTGGAATACGGCACTTCTTGACATAGGACAAATCAGCTCTTATTACAAGAATAATAATACAAGGTCTGATGTTACAAAGAAGCACATCAGCACGGCAACACTACGCCTGTGATACTACACTTGCTCTATGCTAGCAGCGGAACAACGACGAAGGTGGTGAACTCCACTCTGCAGGGACTCCGGCTGGGACACGATCTAGCTCGCACGCACGGCAACCTCGACAAGCAATCAAGCAATCATGGCATCACCTGCAATCTAGCATGACACGCCAGGTCAGTACATTGAATGTACTTGCAAGCTCCCAACAACCATAAACATCAAGGCAAGACAATAACATAGCATTTAACAGGTTAATTAAATTAACAACTATTATTGAAACAACTACTAAGCATGGTACGAAACTGATACAATACTAATAAATCACCATCTCAGATCTCCATAACCATATCTCTCTTGGCTAACCGGCCAAGCAATATACCATCTCGATCACTTTGTGATCAAAACTAAACGGTGATCATTCCGGCGATCACAACCATGACCAACACTTGGTCTCAAACGGTGATCTTTCCGGCGATCACTACCACGACCAACCCTTGGTCTCAAACATGATCTTTCCGGCGATCACTACCATGACCAACACTTGATCTCCAACATTATCATCAACATCCTACCACTCTGTACTGCTCAAAATATCAACATATAAATCACCTATAAGTCATTCCGTCATGTGTGTGTTGATCGAACGGTGTGACCTAGTACGAGCCCTTGCCCATGACCGAGGACGCGGCTATCGATAGATTTAAATACACTCTGCAGAGGTAGCGCACTTTACCCACACCACGGAACCCATGGCCTCACACTCCCATTCGGGTGAACCAACAGCGTTCCGATAAAACCGATCTACTACCATGGCACTCTCCCGACCACTCCGACTCACTCCCCACTGGGCTAGTCCTGGGTGGCCCCGTGTCTACCAAAGACACAATGACCACCGTCGTGGCCAAAACAATAAACCGTCCCAAACGGGGACACGTGCACATAACAAAAACAACGGGCACACAAGGTTATGTCTGCTTATCGGGCCAGGGTACCGCACACCCATAACATTCCCTCATTGGAGGCACCGGCGAGAGGCACGACAATAGACCGCATTAGGGCCTTCCCATAAAAGGTAAATGTGGTTTCACTGGAAAAAGCCCGGTTTGGTGGCACCTGACCAACTCAATGACTGAATTTATCCCCAAAATAAAATAGTAATGACTGATACTCCGATATCATCTATCTACCTATAATCCAAGTCATAGCAATATCCAACAAATAATCCAAAGCTGAATATCGTATTTCCAAAATACTCCGAGGACAACATAACACTACTATCATGATGAATCCAAGAATGATAAGACTACTACTCAAATATCAAGAACTAACTATCCAACTATGATCCACATCAAGCATCATCTCCAACATCCTACTCCAGAACATAATATCATCTAGCATCATGATGAAACTAATACTAGCTACTAATAATCCAAGGGCAACATGATATCCAAAGTAATGCTCCAAGATAATACCAGATACCATCATGAAAACATTCATAATAGCCACTAAGAATCCAAAGGCACATGTCATACACATAATCATCAAAACCTAAGTCCTAGGACTCCGAGCAATATCATGGAAATATCAAGATCAAAACAATACTCCGAGAAATGCCATGAACAAATCATACATAGCTAATGCAATATTTTAAACAAGTTCAAATAATTTAAACCATGTCACTACATTGCAATCATGCAAATGGAGTGTGTGGCTTGCCTGGGGTGGAAGAAAACACTGGGAAGAAAGTGCGAGAACCTCGCGGAAAGAATCACCGGAAAACGTACTCTCTTATAAAGGGCTGGTTAACGGCAAGGGAAAAATGGTCATATTTAGATTGTTGTCACATGGTGAAAATGATACCAACAGAACGGGCTTGACGAAACGAAGAAGTGGGCTTTGGAATCATCTCATTTGGAGTTGTGGTTGAGAATATACAAGGGTTTTTCTGCCAGGGACCTTTCTGTAAAAATTATCTCCACAAACAAGTCCCTGAATGAAAAAACAGAAAGCGCGATCCAGAGAATACGCTTTCATGGAAGCGAGAGCGCATTTCTGACCGTAGAACAGAAGTGTACGCTGTTATCGAAGGAAAACGTCTCAAGTGGAATACCGCTTCCACTTATCCACCTCAGCGGTGGTGGGGTCAGCGGGGTGTGCGGCTGACGGGTGGGACCGCGGGGTCCACCAGCCAGCTGGCAGGGAGGGGTTGGGACCTTCGCCTACTTCCTCTCGCCCGGGCCTGGCCGCGGCAGAGCCAGCCCCGACGACGATCGCCGACGTGATTAGGGGGTCGAGCCGCATCCATCTATCCCGTCCACGGCTAGGGTAGGGGACCGAGATGACGACGAGCTCGGCGCCGGCGGTCAGGAGCTTCGGCTTGAGTGGGGCGCTGCACTGCGGCAATGCAGGTGGGTGGGGTACTATAGGGAGATATCAAGGTCGGTGGTGAGGGCCTCTGGTAGAGACAGAGAGAAGGAAGGAGCCCGGGGTGGCTTGGATTCGAGCGAAGCCCGACGGTGCTACGGTGGACATGGGAGGCAAGGAGGGGCTTCGGGTTTCGGGCGAGTGGCTGGGGAGGGGTAGAGGAGTGCGGGGAGGCTGCTGGTGTGCTCGAAAGGCTCGGGGGAGGCCTATATATAGGCGCGGGGCGAGGTGCCGAGCTGTCGTCGCCGCGGATGCGTGGCCGGTGCCACGGACGCGTGTGCGCGCGCATGAGATCGGAGGTAGGCAATGAGTGAGGCACAGGGGAGAGCTCACGGGGAGGAGGATGCCAAAGGAGGCGCAGGGAGGAAGACGACGGCGATGAACCGAGCCAAAACGCCACTGTACGTCCGTGGGCACATGACGGTTTGCTTCGGTGAGGAAGCTGGCGGAGGGGAAGAGGGTTCCAGGGGAACAACATTGATGAGATGCATCCATTGGACATGCTCATGAGCTCTAAGACGAGAAGAGCGCAGCAGATGAAGCAGAAACGACGCCATGGACACGGCCACTGCGCACAGAGCGTGCGCACAGGCTTGCCATCATCGTAGTCACCATGTGAACCGGGGCATTCAATGCTCTACAGCACCCAAAACGTTGTCTAGCTGATAGTTCATCCAGGGGAGGTTGCAACTACGGTCATAGTTTTGGTTAAAACTGCTATGGTTAAATGGTAATCACCGCCTGAAGTTTACTGCGGTAAACTTGGCCGTGCACTGATGAACAACATGAACTTTATTGGTGCCAAAGAGTTTTTCTGGGGTGATTATCTATAGAAGGACTATGATCCTGGAGGTTTTGGGGCATAATGGAGCACAAACTAATATAGTTGCTGTGTAACCCCCAAAATTGGTCCAGAATCAAGATTTGCATGATGCACTCACATGGTGATTCCACATAAGCTGAAATTTGGCAAGGCTTAGGGATTTGGACATAGTAAGATGCTGTAAATTTTTTGCACCAAATGAATTCACCAAAATGGTATTTCCTTCACAGCTATTCCCTCTGTCTAGAAACTTGCAAAAATTCTAGAGAAATATTTCCTAGATGAATTGATCCCAAATTTGGTGGAGAGAAATAATTTGGGTAGGATAATAGTCTGGTAATTTATCAAGATTTTTAAAGCAATATAAAATTCATTTGCTTCTCAACCTGAAAAATTTACCAGAAGTAAAGATTTGGTCCTGTGCTCACATAGGTGACTGGATGGAGCTGAATTTTGGAGGAGTGGGATAATATTAGCACGTGAACGAGTGTACAAAATTTCAACTCATTTGGATAAACCTAGCTAGCACTTCCTTCACAACGGCTTCCCTCAGACAGGAACTTTGAAAAATCACTAAGGAAGTTTGGCTAGGAAAATAAAGTTGAATTTGGGCACAGGGCAATTATTTGTACAAGAGAAGATGTCCAAAAAGTTTGGGGTCAAAAGGGCAAAGATAAATAGCACCTGCTTCACAATGTACCATTTAGAACAGAATAGGAAATGATTTTATTGAGCATGATGAGAAATATGGCCAATGAACTATTTTTCCATATTTGAGGAATATATGACCCAAACAATTTATAAGAATTATTTGGGGATTTTTGGATGGGAAAAAATACAGGTTACTTCACAACCTAGGGTAGATAGGGTTATTCCTTTAATAGGAAAAGGAATATTTCCTAGAAAAAGATTTTTGGGTTTGGTCAAGCATTGGAGTGACATGATCTTGGCAAGGTTTCTAGAATGATGAGCCACTTGGGAGAGGAAATGAAGATGATTTCCTAGGTGACAAGGCCACAGAACCACTCCAAAAAGAAAAATAGGGCAAAAACCCAATAAATCAAGAGAAAAAGAAAAGGGCCAAAATCCACGCTGTTACAACTCTTACACCCTTAAAGAAATCTCATCCTCGAGATTTAGTTGTTCAGGGAACAAGTATGACTTGAGGACACCGTTTCCAGATTGGGTATCCTTCTTTCTTTAATTATTGTTCCCCCAAGAATTTTATATGATTTGATTATCTTTGCTCAGGGCTGGTTTGCTTCACCTTTCCCGAAATCATGTCAGATTTTTGCTCATATACCAATTTCTTTTTCTAACATTGATTCCCTCAGATCTGACGTGATATCCAATGGATCTGAGCATAAAATTTTCCTTTGGTCAGGCAAACCTTTTACTTCTATCATGGGGTTGCTTCAAATAAATGCATGCCTTCTGGTTTCAATAAATGCTGAGAATTAATCAGGGCCTTCTTCTGAAGGGATCTGACTACTCATAGGTGGTACTGATTTTGATTTATTTCTTTGGCTCGAGCGTGAGATATGTACCAAAGATCTGACTGCCTTTTGTCAGGAGCAATTAACGGTGTATGGAGTTATAGTTCTGTCATACCTCAAATATTTACATCTTGAGACTTTGCCCGACAGGGGGCTGACAGACAAATGCTTTTCCTAACAGACTGACCATGTACTTGATTCCATTGGTGAGTATACCGGGTCTGAGCTGATTGTTCGGCTTTTGACTTTCTCATTTTGTCGGTATACCTATTTGGATTTTTCCATATTAACCATTTTAAGCGGGTCAGCGAGATATGAAATCCTTGTAAAACAGAGTAGTCCTATGAGGGTATGCCTTTGGGGATCATATGGAATTACGGCCTCCAACTGATTCGGGTATCCGGACCTTGATGGTCGTGCAAAAATCATCATACCTTTGCTGTCAGTCTCACCCTATAACGGTCATGATTTTCTTTGTGAGGATACCTTACTGGAATAACTTGGCCACACATGTCCTTGATTCTTCATATGACCAGGGACGTGATTAATGCAATATTTTTGACATCATTTCTTGTGCCTGTTTTCTGACCTGGGTTCACACACATATGACACATTCCCAAGGTTCGTAGCTGTGCTGAGCTCATTGTTGAGACCAATCATACAAGAAAGTGACAAGGTTTTAGGACATCTCCTTGTCAGTTGCGAGAATAATGACCTTGATGACCATTGTCAAGGTTGTTGATTGTGTGATGTCATCTCTAGATCTTGTCGATCCTTGTATCATAGGAAATATATCTCTGTTTATCTTAATTTTCATGATTCATGAGGTTGTGGGATCCTTACTTTCCTTAGGTATATCTGTTGGATCCTTGCCGCATCTCGTATGACTG
This sequence comes from Triticum urartu, assembly GCF_003073215.2. Taxonomy (NCBI): domain Eukaryota; kingdom Viridiplantae; phylum Streptophyta; class Magnoliopsida; order Poales; family Poaceae; genus Triticum; species Triticum urartu. The sequence goes on from NC_053023.1 coordinate 279,260,024, forward strand.
ACTGATGAGACTGGGCATGCATTCCCACCATATATAAAAATCATATGCAACCAAACACTTGATTCTTGCGGTAGGCATATGTTTTGACTGCATTGTACCTCTGAAAAATTATTGCAAATCTGACCCTTGAACTGCAGAGAAAAGCCATTCGTGTAGCTTGCCGAGGAAGGCTCGTTAGCTTCTTCTTGAAGCTTTTGTCTGGGTAGCGTCCAGAAGAAGCCTCGATAGCTTACACACGAAGCTTGACCAGGGTATTGTGCAGGAGAAATAGGGTTTCCATACTTGAGAAGCTTCTCCTCGGGTTGATTGTCTAGAAGGATTCATTTTTCGTCTGTCAGAAGCTTTTCCTGAGGTATCTTGCTAAGAAAGACCGGGTATCTTGGACCAGAAATTGTCCACATGTCATGCTGAGGAAAATTGAGGAGCCTTGCATCATAAATTTCTTCCGATAGCGTGTGAAAGAAGACTGAGTTTCTTACAACCAAAGCTTCTTACTAATATGCAGACTGAAATCTACACACACGCCCATAATATTTTGTGGCTGATTATTTGCATGAGAAAATTTGTTTGACTGTCTTCCTTGAGCATATCACATGCTGACTTTATTTTGGATGATAATATATTTCAAACATCATGCATTGTTGAGCCAAATTTTTTTATATGCTCCATACCTTTGACTAAAAATATACCGTTGAGTATGTACCTGACTTGTCTTGCTGCTGACTTGATCATTACTGCCCTGAGGATTTTGTACTGATGTAGACTTGAGTTATCAGTACTGTTGTGAGGAGTGTACACTAATGCAAAATTGATTATCAGCCTCAAAACCAGATATTCCCCATTTCACTACAGTCGGCTGAGAATTCCATTCTGTTTAGCTGAGTTTCCAAATATTTGAACTCCTTATTAGTTCTTCGAGTCCGGTGTCAGTTGATGAGAAACTCTTTATAGGGTAAAACATAATGTAACACCGGGGCCGAAAAAGAAAGAAGCAAAAGAAAACTCAACTAAACAAAAGCACACAACAACAATCAATTCATACACAATCAGGGTCACATATTACTGCTAGTCACACAATATGCATGCCTACTTAAGCACACAAATCTCGCTGGATCTCTGGTTCTACGATCTAGCATGTTGTGACGATGTGCATGCGGACGAATAAATGTATGGAAGAATTGGTGTAAACAACGCTACACCAAGTGCTAGCTTAGCCAGGTAGCAACCTGGACTAGCTCGGAGGCGAGGACGTACTTGGTAACCATGTAGCAGGACAAAAGTGTCGTTGCCATATTATTATCAAGGGGACGGAAAATATTCGTACTCGTCCAAGAAATAAGGATAGTGGGGAAACTGGGTCTACTGGCATTGCCGTTTCTTGATCACTAAGACCATTAAGGGTTGCCAACATGACAAGAAAAAGGACGGCCCGGGGTAGAAGCATGTCTACCACCGAAACAAAATGGGGCTGAAGGAAGGAATTCGGCGCGATACCTAAGCACCATTTTTACAAACAGTGTCGGGATCACTTGGCATCACTCTGCTGGGACAGGAATGACACCAAACACCGAAGAACAAGCAAGAAAAGAAAACTGGAGAAATGCAAAGGCTGAGTTGTAGTGGATCCGAACCGATGCCATCTACACTCACCAGATTAAACCGTTAGTAGCAAAATAATAAGGCTATATGCATGCTATGCAACAAAAAAATGCAGCAACCAAATGCAATAAACAAGCCAGACTCTATACTACCGATTTCTACCGCTTGAGCTGACTAGGGCATCCTACAGCCAGACCTGCTCCAATACCAAGCCTGTGGCACCCCGATTCAGAGAAACCGGAACAGCCCGTATTCCAGCCAAGAGATCGAGGAGAAGTCTCTGGAATATGGCACTGCTTGACATAGAAAAATCAACTCTTATTACAAGAATAATAATACAAGAGTCTAATGTTACAAAGAAGCACATCAGCACGGTGACACTACGCCTGCGATACTACACTTGCTCTATGCTAGCAGCAGAACAACTCGTAGCAGCGGAACAACGACGAAGGTGGTGAACTCCACTTCGCAGGGACTCTGGTTGGGACACGATCTAGCTCGCATGCACGGCAACCTCGACAAGCAATCAAGCAATCATGGCATCACCTGCAATCTGGCATGACACGCTAGGTCAGTACATTGAATGTACTTGCAAGCTTACAAAAACCATAAACGTCAAGGCAAGACAATAACATTGCATTTAAAAGGTTAATTAAATTAACAACTATTATGATGAAACAACTACTAAGAATGTTACGAAACTGATACAATACTAATAAATCACCATCTCAGATCTCCATAACCATATCTCTCTTGGCTAACCGGCCAAGCAATATACCATCTCGATCACCTTGTGATCAAAACCAAACGGTGATCATTCAGGCGATCACAACCATGACCAACACTTGGTCTCAAATGGTGATCTTTCCGGCGATCACTACCACGACCAACACTTGGTCTCAAACGTGATCTTTCCGGCGATCACTACCATGACCAACACTTGGTCTCCAACATTATCATCAACATCCTATCACTTTGTACTTCTCAAAATATCAACATATAAATCACCTATAAGTCATTCCGTCATGTGAGTGTTGATCGAATGGTGTGACCTAGTACGAACCCTTGCCCATGACCGAGGACGCGACTATCGATAGATTTAAATAAACTCTGTAGAGGAAGCGCACTCTACCCACACCACGAAACCCATGGCCTTGCACTCCTATTCGGGTGGACCAACGGCGTTCCGACAAAACCGATCTACTGCCATGGCACTCTCCCGGCCACTCCGACTCACTCCCCACTGGGCTAGTCCTGGGTGGCCCCGTGTCTACCAAAGACACAACGACCACCGTCATGGCCAAAAACAATAAACCATCCCAAACGGGGACACATGCACATAACAACAACAACGGGCACGCAAGCTTATGTATGCTTACCGGGCCAGGGTACCGCACACCCATAACCTTCCCTCATTGGAGGCAACAGCGAGAGGCACGACAATAGACCGCATTAGGGCCTTCCCATAAAAGGCGAATGTGGTTGGACTGGAAAAAGCCCGGTTCGGTGGCACCTGGCCAACTTAATGACATCATTTATCCCCAAAATAAAATAGTAATGACTAACACTGCGATATCATCTATCTACCTATAATCCAAGTCATAGCAATATCCGAAAAATAATCTAAAGCTGAATATCGTATTTGCAAAATACTCCGAGGACAACATAACACTACTATCATGATGAATCCAAGAATGATAAGACTACTACTAAAATATCAAGAACTAAGTATCCAACTATGATCCACAGCAAGCATCATCTCCAACATCCTACTCCAGAACATAATATCATCTAGCATCATGACGAAACTAACACTAGTCACTAATAATCCAAAGGCAACATGATATCCAAAGTAATGCTCCAAGATAATACCACATACCATCATGAAAACAATCATAATAGTCATTAAGAATCCAAAGGCACATGTCATCCACATAATCATCAAAACATAAGTCCTAGAACTCCAAGCAATATCATGGCAATATCAAGATCAAAACAATACTCCAAGAAAAGCCATGAATAAATCATACATACCTAATGCAATATTTTAAAAAAGTTCAAATAATTTAAACCATGTCACTGCATTGCAATCATGCAAATGGAGGGTATGGCTTGCCTGGGGTGGAAGAAAACACCACGAAGAAAGTGCGAGAAGCTCGCAGAAAGAATCGCCGGAAAACATACTCTCTTGTAAGGGGCTGGTTAATGGCAAGGGAAAAATGGTCATCTTCAGAATGTTGTCACATGGTGAAAATGAGACCAACAGAACGGGCTCGACAAAACGAAGAAGTGGGCTTTGTAATCACCTCATTTGGAGTTGTGGTTGAGAAGATACAAGGGTTTTTCTGCCAGGGACCTTTCTGTAAAAATTATCTCCACAAACAAGTCCCTCACTGAAAAAACAGAAAGTGTGATCCAGAGAATACGCTTTCATGGAAGCCAAAGCGCATTTCTGACCGCAGAACAATAGAGTATGCTTTCATTGGAGGAAAACGTATCCACTGGAATACCGCTTCCACTTATCCACCTCAGCGGTCGTGGGGTCAGCGGTGTGTGCGGCTGATGGGTGGGACCATGGGGTCCACCAACCAGCTGGCAGGGAGGGGGTTGGAACTTTTGTCTCCTTCCTCTCACCCGCGCCTGGCTGTGGCAGAGCCAGCCCCGATGAAGACCGCCGGTGGTGTAGGCCACCCCTCGGGGCGTGCGGCACACCTCCGTGATCAGGGGATCGAGCCGCATCCATCTATCCTATCCACGGCTGGAGTAGGGGACCGAGATGACAACAAGCTCGGCACCGGTGGACAGGAGCTTCAGCTTGAGTGGGGTGCTGCACTCCGGCGATGCAGGTGGGTGGGGGACTATAGGGAGAGATCAAGCTCGATGGTGAGGGCCTTTGGTAGAGAAAGATAGAGGGGAGGATCCCGGGGCTGCTCGGATTCGAGCGAAGCCCAATGGCAGCTGCAGTTGACATGGGAGGCGAGGAGGGGCTCTGGTTCTCAGGCGAGTGGCTGGGGAGGGGTAGTGGAGTGCGGGGAGGCTGTTGGTGTGCTCGAAAGGCTCGGGGGAGGCCTATAAATAGGCGTGGGCGAGGTGCCGAGCTGTCATCGCCGCGGACGCGTGGCCGGTGCCGCGGACGCGTGTGCACGCGCATTAGCTCGGAGGCAGGCGACGATTGAGGCACAGGGGAGCAATCACGGGGAGGAGGATGCCAATGGAGGCGCATGGAGAAAGACGACGACGATGAACCGAGCCAAAACGCCACTGTACGTCCGTGTGCACACGGCGGTTTGCATCGGTGAGGAAGCTGATGGAGGGGAAGAGGGGTCCAGGGGAACGGCGACGACGAGATGTAGCCACTGGACATGCTCACGAGCTCTAAGATGATGAAAGGGTAGCAGACGAAGCAGAAACGGCGCACTGGACGTGGCCACTACGCACAGAGCGCGCGCATAGGCTTGCCATCATCGTAGTCACCATTCGAACCGGGGCATTCAATGATCTACAACACCCAAAATGTTGTCTAGTTGATAGTTCATCTAGGGGAGGTTGCAACTAAGGTGGTAGTTTTGGATAAAAATGATATGGTTAAATGGTAATCACCGCCTGAAGTTTACTGCATTAAACTTGGCTGTGCACTGGAGAACAACAGGAACTTTACTGGCGCCAAAGAGTTTGTCAGGGGTGATTATCTATGCAAGGACTATGATCCTGGAGGTTTGGGGGCATAATGGAGCACAAACTAATATAGTTGTTGTGTAACCCCCAAAATTGGTCCAGAATCAAGATTTGGATGATGCACTCACATGGTGATTCCACTTGAGTTGAAATTTGGCAAGGCTTAGGGATTTGGACATAGTAAGATGCTGTAATTTTTTTGCACCAAATGAATTCACCAAAATGGTATTTCCATCACAACTATTCCCTTTGTCCTGAAACTTGCAAAAATTCTAGAGAAATATTTGCTAGATGAATTGATCCCAAATTTGGTGGAGAGAAGTTATTTGGGTAGGAGAACAGTCTGGTAATTAATAAGGATTTTTGAAGCAATATAAAATGCACTTGCTTCATAACCTGAAAATTTTACCAGAAGTAAAGATTTGGCCCTGTCCTCACATAGATGCTTGGATGGAGCTGAAGTTTTGAGGAGTGGGATCATATGAGCACATGAAGGAGTGTGCAAAATTTGGATAACCCTAGCTAGCACTTCCTTCGCAAAGGCTTCCCTCAGACAGGAACTTGGAAAAATCACTAAGGAAGTTTGGCTAGGAAAATAAAGTTGAATTTTGGCATAGGGCAATTATTTGGACAGGAGAAGATGTCCAAAAAGTTTGGGGTCAAAAGGGTAAAGATAAATAACAGTTGCTTCACAATGTGCCATTTAGGACAGAAGAGGAAATTAATTTATTGAGCATGATTAGAAACATGGCCAATGAAGTATTTTGCCGTATCTGAGGAAGATATGACCCAAACAATTTATAATAATTATTTGTGGATTTTTGGATGGGCAAAATACAGGTTGCTTCACAACCTAGGGCAGATACGGTTATTCCTTTAATAGGAAAATGAATATTTCCTAGAAAAAGATTTTAGAGTTCGGTCAAGCATTGGAGTGACATGATCTTGGCAAGGTTTTAAGAATGATGAGCCACTTGGGAGAGGAAATGAATATGATTTCCCAGATGACATGGCCACTAACCACTCCAAAAAGAAAAACAGAGCAAAAACCCAATAAATCGAAAGAAAAAGAAAAGGGCCAAAATCCAGGCTATTACAATTGGCCGCCCAAGTGCTTCGTTCTTTTTTGTTTCCATGTTGTTTCACATGGTTCACTATGTTGATCTAACTATTTGTGTATGTCTTCTTATTTGCAAACAGAGAATTCCTAGAGCAACGAGGGAGTCGTTCAATAATCTGGACGACCGTGGCCAAGTTTCTCTTACCACGCGCAGCCTTGGTGTGAATGAACCTGCTCAATATACTGTAAGTACAAAGGATGGTTGCATGATGATTTATGCTAAAGGATGGTCAAGGTTCAAATCTAAATCATATCTTGCGGCAGGGGATGATGTCAAAATCGAACTTTCTCGGCAAGGAGTGCTGGTCCAAATCAACTTTGAAATTCTTCAGTAGCAGCACGCAACTATGGAACTAATCTATCCTCCGAGAGATTTTAGGTAATAATCTGGCATGGTTAAACAAGTGTCTTGTGTGTATAAGTAGTACGACAGTATTATTTATCACATGGTATATCGTTGATAGAATTGCAACTCGGATTACTGGTTAGGAACTGTCATTCGATTTCATTCCAACAACTGATGTGCGTTATTCAATTTTGTGTATTCGCCTTGCGATAACATCTAAAACGAGCACCGAACCAATCTCTTGCAATATGAAAAGTGTTGAGGTAGAACACATGGGCCCCCAACATGCAGGCCAACCGGACTGTGGCCCAAAGTCTAGAGTGTGAGCCTGTCTGAGTATTATATTCTCAGCTGAACCCCCATAATGCCCTTGCGTTGCACATAACATCAAGATGCATTTGTTTGAGTATTTTATCTTGTGAGCGAAAAGGATGAATGAGGGAAGGCCTTATTTGCAAATGTGGAGAGGTGTGTGGGTACTGTTTTGCAAAATTTCCATAGTTTCCTTCCTATCCGTCAGATATAAACCGGACGACCTATATTGCAGGATGGCAGGCACACCATCATCACCAACTCGTCTATAATGTGTTAAAATAAACTCTGTTTTTATAATTATATATGTTATATATATTCCCCTTTATTTTCCTTATGCATAAAGTTGTGATATAAAAGATTTTTATATTTCTTTATAGAGGGAGCATCTCTCTGTCAAAAATATATTTATGTGTAACTAGTTACTCCTATCTTTCTACTTCCTTTCACTGATATGTGGGGCATCCGGCAGTGGGGTCCACGTGCCATATGCACCAAATTAGAGTGCACAACTACACGGTAGACACACCTCGGTCGTAGTGTCGCAGTAATGCCCAATGAGCCATCAAATCACAAAAACCCCCACCTTTCCAGCTTTAGCAGTAAGCTGGACATACGAAGCGGCAATATTTCACTAGGCCTGAATCCCCTTCTCCCTCATGTGCTTGTTCAGAGAAAACCCCCTCTCGGCGATTGCATAGGATTTTCTCATGGAGAACCAACTACAAGTTCTTCATCCATCCCCAATAAACCCAAGTCCCTTGGTCACGGGTAATCCTAGGATTGTAGCCACCACTGTTGATGCATTTTCTTCCTACTGAATCCAGTGCGTTTCATTTGCAGTGCCCAAAGTGTGAGGACCCTACAGGTTTTTCCGCCCTCGGCGAGACGCCACACTTGTTCCTTCTCATACTGACATAGGAATTTCAAAAACGCGTAATATGTTCCTAGAATCTTCTTTTCTATCCTAGAGGGTGGGTTTTTTTGACCATGCAATCGACTAATTTGGAAATTTGGATTGCTATATTTGGCTAAAAGGTACTAGTACCATGGTCAACACTGATGTGAAGGAGGAAATTATTTCTAGATTTGGACAGGGAATACATTGTGTTCTCATATTATTTTTCCTACAGTGCACTCCTTGCTCTGCTAGAACACATGTACTCAAGATGCTCGGCCTTGCCATAACTGAATACACCAGTTTACTGGTCACTGCGAACACAAGCCATGGATATAAGTTCCGAGTTGGGTTCACGAACCAAGGAGATCACCGCTTTTTTATGGCCAAACTTGGATAAACCTTCTCAAGTGTTACAGACTGAAAGTTGGCGCTCAAACGTTGATGGAAATAGCCGAACCTGGTCTCATCTTCACTGCGATCTTCGACCCCGACACCATTCCAATTGTTCATCCATGTTAGTTTTGTATCTGGTTCTTGCTTGTACCCTCGATTACTTCTTAATCCACCTATTCTGTCTAACTAATATCAATTTAACTTTAGAAGTAGCAACGAATCTCTCACGAAGATGCTACTTCTAACTAAAATTTTCTTATAATTGGTGGCATGCATAGGTTTTTTCAGAGTTAAGCAGGCTACTCGTTTGTTATTCTATAAGAACTCGGCTGTTACTGATGGCATCGAAGTTGACTGGGATGACATCCACAAGTTCCTACACTTTATTGATTGTCTTAAGGTCCGTGTGGGGCGTTTCAATGGTGGAAGGCCATGTGGGATATGTGTGCCACTACTGCACTCATTGAGCAGGTCCAATTGTGTCGAGAAACTTATGGTACGAGCTGTTTTCTGTTATATATGTTGTTCATAAACTATTGCTTATACATAATTTCACAACTGTGATCTTCTTGAAACAAAAATTGCCCAGTTCTATTGTTCCTATATAGATGCCTGGCCATGGTCAGGTCATACTTGCGCTTGGTCACAACATGATGTTTATGTCGACCTACTCCATTCCCCTAGGAGGTCAAAAGATACTTATTCATGGGTGGTCTCAAATAATGAAGGCTAGTCCATCTTGGAGAATAGGACAGAAGATTATGTTCCTGCTTTTCCATGGCTCTAAAGTGAATATCCTGTTGTTTGACCACATTGTGAGATGAAGCCGCTTTCAGAAGGTGTGGATGCGCGGGGTGGCGCCTGGGCCATGTCCTGGGGCTTGGCGGCCTCACCCTTCGTTAACTATTGGCAAAGTAGCACTGTTCGAGGCATGCTTTGTACGGTTGACCCTATATAAGTACTGATACTGTTTTAAGTATGGTTGTTAAGTGCCCCTGCTGGTTTCAATTAAGGTTGTTAATTACTCCTGCTGCTTTTACAGTCTATCGTGTTTCTTCAGTCATGTTTCCCCTAGCTGCCAAAACCAAACCAGCGCCGGCGGGGCCACCTGCTTCCGCCTCCCACGCCTGGCTGCGCCTTAGCGCACGCATCGCCGCCCCAACGTCTCCTAAATTGTTACCGCGAATGTCCGAGGCCTCGCCGTCATCCTCCGCACGCTTTTCTGCGCTCGCCGTGGCGCCGCCCTCTCGTGTTGTCAACATGGTCAACAAACGACATGAATCGGGAGAAGTACATGCAGAGGATGACAGTAGGGCCCACCATGTCAGCGTATGGAAAAAGAAAATGCTTCCTCCTAGTGGTTTCTGGACATCTGGGACCCACGACATTGTCAGCGTATATAGTCAATAGACAAGAGAACAACACAAGATCTGCTGACACCTAGGACACAACTGCTCGAGCAGTATTTTTTTTGTTATTGTTGAGATGGAGCAGGGTTTCAACTGGGATGTGGCCTGTCTAACCCAGGCTTATATTTTATGTCCACCGTATGACTAGCCCAGCTATTTTTTCTTTGTGAAAATGAGCCCAGTCTATTTTTTTTGAAAATGAGCCCAGCTAGTTATTTTATATGCCCTGATGTGCTGCAACTCTTTCAAGACGCATGCAAATCTTGAAATTAATATGAAATGGGTTGTAAATATAAAAACAGATGACAAATTGGCAATTACTTTATAATTTCTGAATTTTTTTCACATTTCTAGATTCCTATTTGACTGGGCTTTAACCTAATTTAAATATATCTTTGAAGTACTTTATATTGGGCTCGACATTTTGGTATTAAAAATAGTTTGGAACCCACAGAAATATGCGAAATTTCTTTTAAATTTTTAACCCTGGCCCTGGCCAACAAAAACAAAACGGACAGCAATAAATTGCATAAGAAGTTCCAATGAGCTATATATAAATTATTAAAAAAATAGGGAATGGTCTGACTTGTGGGCCTATTAAGTTGACACGTATGCAAGATTTTTTACTTATTATATATGTCAACAAACGATTCTAACAGATGTAACCATTGGGTGTCAATCCAACAGCTGTCGTGTTTCTTCAATCTCTTATCTTCTTGCTCCAGCCGCCAAATCCAGTGCCGGCGGGACTGCCTGCTCCCGCCTCCCGTGGCCAGCTATGCTGCCGCGCAGGCCTCACCGCCCCTACTACGCCCACCGCTGGCCGGGCCATCCCTCTACTCAGCAACATCCCTCCACTGATGTGGCTTCGCCGCCTCCGGGTCATTCCCTTCCTGGGTCTCGCCGTCGTCCATCGCGCTGATGTTCTCGGCACGGCGTGGTCATCGTTGTCAACAAACGACAACATTGAAAGAGGGATGTACATGGAGAGGCTGACAGTTGGGACCCACATGGTCCATGGCTGCACGCAAGAAAGTACCTCCTTATTACGCCAAAAAGAATGAATACTCCCGCTGACAACTCGGATCCACCAGCTATATCTCCGCACGCAAGGAAGTGCCTCCTTATTATGCACAAAAAATGAATACTCCCCCTACTAGCAGGGACCCACCATAGTGGGAGGCTGACTTGTGGGCCAACTAAGTTGACGCGGACGGAGGGCTTTGTCAACTTAGTCAACAAATGATTCTATCACTAGTGACCATTGGATTGTTAACATCGAATGGTTGTCCAGCTTCTTCAACCTCTGATTTTCTTGCTCCAGCCGTCCAAACCACCGCGTGCTCTTGCCTCCCGCGGTCGGCTGTGCTGCCGTGGCAGCCTCACCGCCCCCTACTGCTACCACCGCTGGCCAGGCCCTGTGGCGACGACATCCTCACAGCACAGCCGAACTAGTAAACCCTCGTACTCCTCTCTGCATGGGCATCCACTGTCGCGTCTTCCCCAGCTCCGCGTCGTCCCCTTCCTAGGCCTTGCCGTCGTCCACCGCCCTGGTGCTCTTAGTGCGGCATGGTCAACGTGGTCAAGGAACGACTTCCATCGGAAGAGTACTGTACATGGAGAGGCCGACAACTGGGTGCACGACAGCAGCAAGGAAGTGCCTCCTTATTACGCGCAAAATAATTATTCCTCCACCTGAAAGCAGGGACCCACTGGACGGGCCACCATGTTTCACAAAAAAATGTCCCCCCTGAATGAAGGGACCCACTAGTTACATCTTCGCACAGAAGGAAGTGGCTGACAGTCAGGACCCACCTGGTCGAAGCATACGTAGAGTTGTCATTCTGGTCGCGAACGTGTACATACATACTGGTCGATCGGTCTATCTGCAGGCTACATCGATGAACCGTGGCCGTGTAAGGAAGGGCACGTGTCATAGTATAGGCGTGCATGTGTCGTAGTAGAGGCACGCACGTGACATTTACGCGTACGTACATCGGCCAGGGTGCAAGAAAGTAATTATGACCACATACGTACATAAGGGCAGTGTCTCGAACGCCTACTTGTGCATAAATATACGGATGGCCAGGGCTTGTGTACATGGAGAGGCAAAGACGTGAGCAATGGCGTCCTGTTCATCGGGCAGCGAACTGGCTGGGTCGGAACAGAGAAACATCATCGTATTCTTGGGGAGGCAACGAAATACGTCATGTTCATCGGGAGCCAACCGGCTTGGATGGAATAGCTGTTGGAAACGAGGCATGGCGTACCACAGAACGGAGGAAACGGCCATGTGTTCGACCGGCCACCGTCGAAACGGGATCCTGTTCATCGGGAGGGGTCTGGCGTACCGTAAAATGGAGGAAACAGACTTCTCTTGGACCTCCTACATTTGAAACAGGGTCCTGTTGATCGGGAGGGGTGTGGCGTACCATAAACTGGAGGAAACGAACTTGTGTTGGAGCGCTACGGTTGAAACCGGGGTCCTGTTCATCAGGAGGGGTGTGGCATATCGCAAAACGGGACTCCACAGGATATTGTTCATCTTCACCATCGACCTCCTCCAGCCTCCACAGGTTACTGTTCATCCACCATCGACCTCCTCCAGCCTCCACCTGCGACTGTTCAACCACAGGCTCCTGCTCATCCAGCCTCCACAACTCCTCCATCGACTACTATTCAACCAGCCCTCTCCATGGGGTCCTGTTCAACCACCTCTCCATGGTCTACTGTTCATCCAGCCCTCCATCGGCTACTGTTCAACCAGCCCTCCACCGGCTACTGTTCAACCAGCCCTCCACGGTGTCCTATTCATCCTGCCCTCCATGGGGTCCTGTTCATCCAGCCTTCCATACACGGGGTCTTGTTCAGCCAGCGGCAACGGCCTCTACTACCATGGGTCCTGTTCATCCAACCCCCACCAGGAACAATTCATCCAACCCCCCCCCCCCCCCCAACAACTCTCACTCTTCATGCAGAGGCAGCAACGATCGACTTCAGTTAGCAGTAGTAGTGAAGAAATCACTCGGGTTCAGTTAACTACAAGGGATCGATCGCTCGGGTTCAGTAACGTAGCTAGTGCAATCGCTCGGTTTCAGTCAAAGTGCAACGCCTCACACACACACGCGTACATGCGAGAGAAATGTGCATTGCTCGGCACCCAACCACCCACCATAACCGGGAACTCCCCCAATATTTTCCTCGCCCTCGCTTCTACCATAGTTTTTTCATCATGGACGGCCCAAAGAATGTCATGCAGATGCGTCTCTGGCCCGCCCAGGACAAAAAGCCCATTTTTGTCATGATTTTTTGTCATAGAAGTAGGAGCCCACCACATCTATGATGATGTTGGGTTTTCTCACAATTATTGTCATAGAAGTGTCATAAGCATGACAGAATTTTTTTTTCGTTCAGCCCAAAATGTCACGGATGTGTCTTTTTCTTGTAGTGTCACTAGGTGACGGTTCCAAATGCCGTCGCGGAAAGGGGTCAAAAACTGTTTTAATAGCACCGACACGTACCAGTGCATGCCTAGTAACAGGAGCACTATGTAAGTTCAAGTGGCTGTCATGATTCGCACTTCTCCATCGTAAGAGTGGAAATGCTTGATGTAATCATTTTTCTTCTTCAGAAACAATGAACACGCTCTACCTTGCGGATCCTCCTCGACGGTCGTCGCGAACCTTGCTACTCACTTTTGCCGACATGTGGGACAACCGGCATCGGGGTCCACTAGCCAGGCACTAAATTACTCCGTTCTAGAGTGTCGAACTGCACGGTAGACTACCCCGATCGAAGCACCGCAGTAATGCCCAATGAGCCATCAAATCACAAAACCCCCACCTTTCTAGCAGTAAGTTGGACGGACGAAGCAACCATCATTTCACTCTTATCATCAGCTTCCTCTCTTGAAGAAAACCCAAACTCACTTCTCCCTCATCTTGTTCCTCATTTCTTCAAGAAAACCCTGACCAGCTTCTGCCATTGTTTTTCTCTCCCAAAGAAGGAAAGGTGAGCACATCAAAGGTGTTGATTCTGGCCAAGGCCGGGTCTTGCAACCCCGAGACTGATCCTATAACTCCCTCTCTGTTCTTGTTTTGGGTTTGTGATTATGGTTTCTTTTCTTTTATTTATATTTGGCAGTTTCTTGATGGACACTGGAGCACTGGCCGAAGTGATGTCTATGGCTCTTGCCAAAACCATCGAGGCTCATGGTATGAAGAAGCGCAAGCACCCTATCGAGACTACCGTAGACAAGCTCAAGGTCATCGCCCTATCCAAGCCCCCCCTCTAGGATCCATCATTAAGCAAGTCTAGGTAATATCTCTTCTTGACGATCTTTTTCTCGATCTTGCTCATGTTTTTATCTAACACGTAGTACTAGTACTAGTAGTACAACTTTCTGGGTGATCTTGCATGTGATTTTTGTGTGCCAAATGACGGTTCTACATTCCTCTTTTGACCAAAACATGCGAGAGGTTGACACTGATTTCTTATAGATTACTTTCAACTACTTTATGAATGTCAATGCTACCTTTGAAGATAGTATGTTTGCCTCAGTAACTTGTGTTATGGATAGTGTAAGTAATCCCTCTGCTCTGATTCCTTTGAAGGCATGTTCTAGTGTCTGTGTTCACTTATTTCTGTGCGTATATGTAGTCTTATATGTAGTAAAATATCGAAAATCATCTTATCTTTCTGAACGGAGGTAGTAATAAAATTTTTGGTTTCTGTTTGAATTAGAACCAGGTCTGCGGTGGAGATGAAGTTCTCAACGTCATGCCATGTGAACTAGAAGACCTGAGGATGAGTTCTACTGCTAAACTATCCAGCAACTGTGTCCTTGTCGCCACGTGTCCTGAACTAGTATTTTCCTGTAGCACTGTTGTGAGATGTGTTCTCGAGGGTGTACTTGACCAAAATAATTTCCTGGCTGTGCCTTGAATTATGAAGGGTGTGGGTCTTGTAAAGCTTCCCACCAAATCTGATGCGGACTGTCTTCATCGTCATGTTTATGAGTGGAAAGACCACACTATTAGGTTCTCCAATGTTGACGAGATGGTGATGGTGCTGCTAGCTGGTAGACATCTCTCACGAAGTCCATGGCCTAGTGAGTTATCTGGGGTTCATCCTGTAGGTCGGTGGCAAGAAATAGTCTGTAGAGTTTAATTAGTGCAACTTTACTTGTCTGTAGTAAGTACTATTGTTCAGTACTTGATTTGTGTGTGTGAACCCTGTGTTGTTTAGTACTGCCGCTTTTGTTGTGTGGTGAGTCCTGAGAACAGTCTATGTTAATGTCTGTCCGCTCAATTCAGTCTGTATATTTTGAAGTATCCAGATCATCTTTTTTAGGATGGTTTATCAATTATGGTTACACTCCAATATATGTTTGTATTGCAGGGTTTATCAAATCCACCGAGAATTCCAGTCCCATGTGTCGGATTTCGGGCTCCTCAGACCCTCGATAGATTTGAACTCTAGGTTCGTGCGAAGAACTCAACCTCCCAGTCTGCCTACTCGCCAATCTCATGGCCTAGCTTGATGAACAGGAAGGAAATGGGACACATCAGTT
Organism: Triticum urartu; assembly: GCF_003073215.2. Lineage (NCBI taxonomy): Eukaryota > Viridiplantae > Streptophyta > Magnoliopsida > Poales > Poaceae > Triticum > Triticum urartu. The sequence goes on from NC_053023.1 coordinate 279,275,351, forward strand.
TACCCAGGTTTGGGCCACCTTGCGGTGTAAAACCCTACTCCTGCTTTGTGGTGGATTGGCCTCGAGGTGGGTCGAGGATGAACTGGAACAGTGTAGGAACAACCTCAGGCGGTGTGGGATAGAGGATGATCTGAGTGATCCGGGTTTTTCTCTCCTCCCCTTCTACGGTGGTGCCTAGGTCCTATTTATAGTGGCCTTGGTCCTCTTCCCAAATGAAGTTGGGAAGGGATCCAACAACGGCCAAATTCGAAGGGAGACAACTAGTACATCTTATCCTGACAAAAATAGTCTTCGCCTGCAAAGCTTCTTGTCGTGACGCCGTCTATGGTGGGCTCGGTGATGACCTCCATCCTGCCGTCCTGGCGGTCTTGGTCTTGTTGCATGGGAATGGAAACCTTTGGCTGATTCCTTAGGACTCCGCGCCTACGCTTGCCGCATTAGCACCAAAGAGGAAAAAGTTTTCCTGCACCCGATGGCGCCTGCCTGGCCTTGGTCATCACGACTCATGTCATCTGAACCTCACGAGGTGAGGCTTGCATAGAAAGGTCCGCTCCTCAGGAGCCAACTTGAGGAGGCCGCTCCTTCTGTAGGTCTTGGTATCGACCACCTCGTGACGCTTGGCCCCTCGCGAGGGTATTGAGTTTGTTGATGTTGAAGGTGGGCAGTACCGGGCCGTCAATGGAGCCACGCCGTGGGCCGCAGACAGGCAAGTCTGGGTACCCCCATTCATAGAACACCGACAGTAGCCCCCAGGCCCAAGGCGCGCTCGAACTTGGCTTCGAGGTGTAGCCAAAGGGCAAGTGCGATGCACCGTGGGCCCTAACCACCTTCGGCCTTGGTCTACGTGTGGCAATTGATGGGACGAGGGCGTCTCTACTTGCCCATGCTGCCTCGGCAACCGTCCGACTTGACAAGAGCTGCTGCATCCAGAGAAAGATCATCATTGCGTGGGATCATGGATGCCGGCGGTTGGCCTCCCTCTGGCTATAAATGAGGGGAGGGGCGAATCCCCCTTCCTCATCTCCATCTTCTCGTTGCCCGCTGCTTCTTCTTCTCCTTTGTCTCCCCGTCTTGTCGAAGTGCTCATGGCACCAACGAGGAAGTTCTCCGCCGTAGAGAATGGGAAGGCCCCCAAGGAGGGACCGGATTCGCCGCCGCCCAAGAGGGTCCGCGGACGTCCGTGCAAGTACGTCGCGACCCTAATGGTGGCACCTTAGGGCACACTCCTCCAAGAGTGGGAGCTGCCTCTGGCGGCCTTGGCGGTGCTTCTTCTTGTGGGGGAGGGACCATGTATAAGGCATGTCCTGTGATGGGGGAAGGCGCGCCATGGTTGCCCGGCCTCCCCGGCCGTGCTTCCACTCGGCGGAAGCGTTTCCAGAGTTTGTCGTGCGGTCGGAGAGGCCCGCTGGCACCTGGCTCACGCTCCCGCGCTTCTTTGCGGGTGCGCTGCAGACCGTGGGGCTTGATGACCTCTGGCTGCGGGCTGACGACTACTGCAGCAGAGCCTCGTGGGCGGGGGTCAAAGTCACAGTCGCGGGCAACGTGTCCTTGACCCGAGGTTGGTAGGTGTTTGCCCGTGCGCGAGGCCTTAGTGGGAGGTGGATCCTCCACTTGAGGTACGACGGCCTTGCAACCCTCAACGCGAGCGTGTTTGGGGAAGACGGCCGCCGCGCGGGGTGCTACCCTGAAGATGGCAATAGCGGCGATGAGCCTGGCCTTGGCGATGGACACAACGACGACGAGGGTGAGCTTGCCCTTGGCGACAGCCGCTCCACCTCCAGTAGCAGTGGCTCCCCCTCCAGGGAGAGCACCAGCAGCAGTGGCTATGATGAGTGACCGCGCCGCCAGGCTCGGATCGGGGAACGTGACGGTCCATATCACCACCGTGCTCCGGTGAAGCTGGAGGAAGGCTTGGGCTGAGCTTCGGGCTTTGCGTGAGCTTGACCGCAGGAGGTATTGTGGTTGTGAGGCATGCTTTTGTTTTCCCTTTCCTTTCTCCTACATTTGGAAAAAGTAGAGGGCCGTGCTGGGGTGTGTAATGAACTGCGACGCTCTTGCCACTATGTTATGTTTGTTTTTTGTAAGAACTAGTAAGTTTATTTTTTTGTAAGTTTATTTTTTGTAAGAACTAGTTGAATTAATAGAACTAGTTAAACATGTCACATTGTTGTTATTTTTTTAGTTAAAGCAATTATTCCTGCATCGACGTTGACGATGCCTATCCCGGATCCTCATCGTCGACTCGGTGGAGGACACCTGCTTGACCAGATGGCCCTGTCCGGGAATGGGCTCCGCCGGGCTGGTACTGCGAGGCGCTACCTACCGGGGGCGCAGCTTGGTGAGGAGCCAGCCCGTCGTTGACCAGAACCTTCTTTGGTGGAGGTCGTGTGGGCCAGTGACGGTGCAGAGGCTTGAGGACCCCACAGAGGTGGTACGTCATCATGTCAGCGAGGAGGAAGCGCATGTCCGTTGCTACTTGTTTGCGTTGGAGCACAGGTTCTCCAATACCTGGCAGGTTCTCTAGGGATCTCACTGGATCTATGATCTTGTGATGGTTCATTCTCTTTGGGTGTTCACCGCCCGCACCGATACCCGTCGTGCGCTAGGGTTTTAGTTGTATTAGTGTTGTTATATGTATGATACTATTCAGGATGTATTAGTGTTAATATTCGACGATGTACAGATGCATGAGGTGATTTACTTTTGCTTATTGAATGCATGCTAATTAGAATACTTATTTATTTTATGATTTGGTTTTGCTTATTGAATGCTCATGTCAATAAGAGTCCTATAAGATATTTTGAAATGTATATCTTGTGTTACTGAAATGGGATATGTGCTTTCCCAAGTGGCCGGTCATGTTTGCAGGCTACACCTCTGAGTGACCTATGTTTTGCTAGAGTGTTGATTCACTTCCGTTCCGGCAAATCGCAGGTGCTCGATATGTCCTATTTTAGCAAAGGTCATTGATACCTCTTGACCATTGCGTTGGTTTTCCCTTGAAGAGGAAAGGGTGATGCAGCAAAGTCGCGTAAGTATTTCCCTCAATTTTTGAGAACCAAGGTATCAATCCAGTAGGAGGCCACACGCAAGTCCCTCGTACCTACACAAAAAATAAGAACCTCGCAACCAACGCGATAAAGGGGTTGTCAATCCCTTCACGGTCACTTACAAGAGTGAGATCTGATAGAGATAATAATGATAATATAAATATTTATTTTATTTTTATGATATAGGTTGAAAGTAAAGATTGCAAAATAAAATAGATTGGAAACTTATATGATGGAGAATAGACCCGGGGGCCATAAGTTTCACTAGTGGCTTCTCTCAAGATAGCATAAGTATTATGGTGGGTGAACGAATTACTATCGAGCAATTGATAGAAAAGCGAATAATTATGAGAATATCTAGGCATGATCATGTATATAGGCATCACGTCCGTGACAAGTAGACCGACTCCTGCCTGCATCTAGTACTATTACTCCACACATCGACCGCTATCTAGCATGCATCTAGAGTATTAAGTTCATAAGAATAGAGTAACGCCTTAGGTAAGATGACATGATGTAGAGCGATAAACTCAAGCAATATGATATAAACCCCATCTTTTATCCTTGATGGAAACAATACAATACGTGTCGTTTCCGTTTCTGTCACTGGGATCGAGCACCACAAGATTGAACCCAGAGCTAAGCACTTCTCCCATTGCAAGAAAGATCAATCTAGTAGGCCACACCAAACTGATAATTCGAAGAGACTTGCAAAGATAACCAATCAAGCGTAAAAGATTTCAGAGAAGAATCAAATATTGTTCATAGATAGAGTTGATCATAAACACACAATTCATCGGATCTCGACAAACACACCGCAAAAAGAGTTACATTGAATAGATCTCCAAGAAGATTGAGGAGAACTTTGTATTGAGATTCAACGAGAGAGAAGAAGCCATCTAGCTAATAACTATGGACCCGAAGGTCTGAAGTAAACTACTCACACGTCATCGGAGGGGCCATGGAGTTGATGTGGAGGCCCTCCGTGATCAATGCCCCCTCCGACGGAGCTCCGGAAAAGGCCCAAAGATGGGATCTCTTGGGTACAAAAGGTTGCGGCGGTGGAAATAGGGTTTTGTGGTGCTCCTGGATGTTTTCGGGGTATGTGAACATATATAGGAGGAAGAAGTAGGTCGGTTGAGCCACGAGGGGAGAGGGCGCGCCCAGGGAGGTAGGCGTGTCCCCCGGCCTCGTGGACTCCTCGTCTGTTTCTTGACGTCCATTCCAAGTCCTCTAGATCATGTTTGTTCCAAAAATCACGCTCCCGAAGGTTTCATTCTGTTTGGACTCCGTTTGATATTCCTTTTCTGCGAAACACTGAAATAGGCAAAAAAACAGCAATTTGCACTGGGCCTTGGGTTAATAGGTTAGTCCCAAAAATAATATAAAAGTGTAAAATAAAGCCCATTAACATCCAAAGCAGATAATATAATATCATGGAAGAGTAAAAAATTATAGATACGTTGGAGACGTATCAAGCATCCCCGTGCTTAATTCCTGCTCATCCTCGAGTAGGTAAATGATAAAAGCAGAATTTTTGATGTGGAATGCTTTCTAGTATGTTCTTCATTGTATTTTTCTCTATTGTGGCATGAATGTTCACATCCAAAAGATTCAAGATAAAAGTTTATTGTTGACATAAAAATAGTAATACTCCAAGTATGCTAATCAAGCAATTATGTCGTATCAAAATACCATAGCCAAAGAAAACTTATCCCTACAAAATCATATAGTTTGGCCATGCTTCATTTTTGTCACACAAAATGCTCTCATCATGCACAACCCCGATGATAAGACAAGCAATTGTTTCATAGTTAGCCTTTCAAACTCTTTCAACTTTTACACAATATATGAGCGTGAGCCATGGACATAGCACTATGGGTGGAATAGAATATGATGATTGAGGTTGTGTGATAAGACAAAAAGGGAGAAAGCCTCTCATTGACGCGGCTAATCAATGGGCTATGGAGATGCCCATCGATTGATGTCAATGCAAGGAGTAGGGATTGCCATGCAAAAGATGCACTAGAGCTATAAATCTATGACAGCTCATCAAAGAAATTAAGTAGGTGTGCATCCAACTTGCTTGCTCACGAAGACCTAGGGCATTTGAGGAAGCCCATCATTGGAATATACAAGCCAAGGTCTATAATGGAAAATTCCCACTAGTATATGAAAGTGACAAAATAAGAGACTCTCTATCATGAAGATCATGGTTCTACTTTGAAGCATAAGTGTGGAAAAAGGAGAGTAACATTGTCCCTTCTCTCTTTTTCTCTCTTTTTTTATTTGGGCCGTCTTTCCCTTTTTTATGGCCTCTTTTTTTCGTCTGGAGTCTCATCCCGACTTATGGCAGAATCATAGTCTCCATCATCCTTTCCTCACATGGGACAATGCTCTAATGATGATCATCACACTTTTATTTACTTACAACTCAAGAATTACAACTCGATACTTAGAACAAAATATGACTCTATGTGAATGCTTCCAGCGGTGTACTGGGATTGAGATGAATCAAGAGTGACATGTATGAAAAATTTGAGCATGGTGTCTTTGCCACAAATACGATGTCAACTACATGATCATGCAAAGAAATACGACAATGATGATGCGTGTCATAATAAATGGAATGGTGAAAAGTTGCATGGAAATATATCTCGGAATGGCTATGGAAATGCCATAATAGGTAGGTATGGTGGCTGTTTTGAGGAAAATATAAGGAGGCTTATGTGTGATGGACTGTATCATATCACGGGGTTTGGATGCACCGGCGAAGTTTGCACCAACTCTCAAGGTGAGAAAGGGCAATGCACGGTAACGAAGAGGCTAGCAATGATGGAAGGGTGAGAGTGCGTGTAACCCATGGACTCAACATTAGTCATAAAGAACTCACATACTTATTGCAAAAATCTACAATTCATCAAAACCAAGCACTACGCGCATGCTCCTAGGGGGATAGATTTGTAGGAAAAGACCATCGCTCGTCCCCGACCGCCACTCATAAGGAAAGCTATCAAAGAACACTGCATGCTTCAAATTTGTCACATAACGTTTACCATACGTGCATGCTATGGGACTTGCCAACTTCAACACAAGTATTCATCAATTTCACAATTACTCAACTAGCACACCTCTAATATTACCACCTTTATATCTCAAAACAACTATGAAGCATCCAACTTCTCTTAGCATTTAAATTTTATAACCAAAGTGAATTACCATTCTGTTCTAAAGGACTCTCAAACTGATATAAGTGAAGCATGATAGATCAATTATTTATATAAAATAGAACCACCTCCGTGCTCTAAAAGATATATGCGAAGCACTAGAGCAAAATTATCCAACTCAAAAGATATAAGTGAAGCACATAGAGTATTCTTATAAATTCTAATTCATGTGTGTCTCTCCCAAAAGGTGTGTACAGCAAGGATGATTGTGGTAAACTAAAAAGCAAAGACTCAAATCATACAAGACGCTCCAAGCAAAACACATATCATGTGGCGAATAAAAATATAGCTCCAAGTAAAGTTACCGATGGACGCAGACGAAAGAGGGCATGCCTTCTGGGGCATCCCAAGCTTCGACTTTTGGTTGTCCTTGGATTTTACCTTGGGGTGCCTTGGTCATCCCAAAGCTTAGGCTCTTGCCACTCCTTGTTCCATAATCCATCAAATCTTTACCCAAAACTTGAAAACTTCACAACACAAAACTTAAAAGAAAATATCGTGAGCTCCTTTAGCAAAAGAAAACAAACCACCACTTCAAGGTACTGTAATGAACTCATTCTTTATTTATATTGGTGTTAAACCTACTGTATTCCAACTTTTCAATGGTTTATAAACTCTATTACTAGCCATAGATTCATCAAAATAAGCAAACAACACACAAAAAATATAATTTGTCAAAAACAGAAAGTCAATAATAATCTGTAGGTTTCGAATACTTCTGGAACCCCAAAAATTCTAAACTAAATTGCTGGACGTGAGGAATTTATATATTAATCATCTTCAAAAATAATTAACTAAATATCACTCTCCAATAAAACATGTGAGCAAATCTCGTGAGCGCTAAAGTTTCTGTTTTTTACAGCAAGATCGCAAAGACTTATCCCAAGTCTTCCAAAGGTTCTACTTGGCACAAACACTAATTAAAAGCATAAAACCACATATAAACAGAGTCTATATGGCTTATTTATTACTAAAAATAATCAAAAATCAATAAACAAAAAAAAATTGGGTTGCCTCCCATCAAGCGCTATCGTTTAACGCCCCTAGCTAGGCATAAAAGCAAGGATAGATCTAGGTATTATCATCTTTGGTATGCAATCCATAAGTGGCTCTCATAATAGATTCATAAGGTAAGTTAATTTTCTTTCTAGGAAAGTGTTCCATGCCCTTTATTAACAGAAATTGGAATCTAATATTCCATTCCTTCATATCAATAATTGCACCAATCGTTCTAAGGAAAGGTCTACCAAGAATAATAGGACATGTAGGATTGCAATTTATATCCAGGACAATGAAATCTACGGGCACATAGTTACTATTTGCAACAATAAGAACATCATTAATTCTAACCATAGGTTTCTTAATGGTGGAATCCACAAGATGCAAGTTTAAAGAAGAATCATCAAATTCACGGAAACCTAGCAAATCACACAAAGTTTTAGGAATCGTGGAAGCACTAGCACCCAAATCACATAAAGCAAAGCATTCATGATCTTTATTCTTAATTTTAATAGAAGGTTCCCACTCCCCATGAGGTTTTCTAGGAATAGAAACTTCCAATTCAAGCTTTTCCTCATAAGATTGCATTAAAGCATCAATGATATTTTTAGTAAAAGCTTTATTTTGACTATAAGCATGCGGAGAATTTAGCACGGATTCCAACAAGTAAATACAATCTATTAAAGAACAATTATCATAATAAAATTCCTTGAAATCCAATATATTTCTATTTAAAGTTTTGACCTCTCCAATCCCACTTTTATCAATTTTTGCATCAAGATCTAAAAACTCCGAATCATTGGGACGCCTTCTAACTAAAGTTGACTCATATCCATACCCATCATTATCAAGATTCATCTAGCAAAACAAATATTTAATAGGGTACACATCAATAACTTTTAGATCTTCATCATTATTACCATGAAATTCTTCTGGTTTGGCGGCCATCTTATTAACTAAGGTGGCCTGCTTATCCGAAATTTGGGCTATTAAGTTCTCAAGATGAGCGAACTGAGCTTTGAGACCATAAAATCCTTTAGACATATCATCGAGCTCTTTGTTCATGTAACCCATAAAATGTTTTTGTTCTTTAAGCTCGTTTCTGAAGAAATTATTATGCTCAAACTGCAAGGACATAAAAATTCTAATGTTGTTTTCAATTTCTTCCAACCTTTTAAGGTGAGGATCAAAACCTTTAGGTAAATCCATCACGGCAAACAATCCAACACACAGGCAAACAAGAGACAAGCAAAAAGAGGCAAATTGGAAAAGAGAAGGGGAACGGAAAAAGAGGGCGAATAAAACCACAAGGGTGAAGTGGGGGAGAGGAAAATGAGAGGCAAATGGCAAATAATGTAATGCAAGGGATAAGATTTCGTGATGGTATTTGGTATGTCTTGACTTGTGCATAGACTCCCCGGCAACGGTGCCAGAAATCCTTCTTGCTACCTCTTGAGCACTGCGTTGGTTTTCCCTTGAAGAGGAAAGGGTGATGCAACAAAGTAGCGTAAGTATTTCCCTCAATTTTTGAGAACCAAGGTATCAATCCAGTAGGAGGCCACACGCAAGTCCCTCGTACCTACACAAACAAATAAGAACCTTGCAACCAACGCGATAAAGGGGTTGTCAATCCCTTCACGGTCACTTACAAGAGTGAGATCTAATAGAGATAATAATGATAATGTAATTTTTTTTTGTATTTTTATGATATAGATTGAAATTAAAGATTGCAAAATAAAATAGATTGGAAACTTATATGATGGAGAATAGACCAAGGGGCCATAGGTTTCATTAGTGGCCTCTCTCAAGATAGCATAAGTATTACGGTGGGTGAACGAATAACTGTCGAGAAATTGATACAAAAGCGAATATTTATGAGAATATCTAGGCATGATCATGTATATAGGCATCACGTCCATGACAAGTAGTCCGACTCCTGCCTGCATCTACTACTATTACTCCACACATCGACCGCTATCTAGCATGCATCTAGAGTATTAAGTTCATAAGAATAGAGTAACGCCTTAGGTAAGATGACATGATGTAGAGCGATAAACTCAAGTAATATGATATAAACCCCATCTTTTTTATCCTCGATGGCAACAATACAATACGTGTCATTTCCCTTTCTGTCACTGTGATCGAGCACCGCAAGATTGAACCAAAAGCTAAGCACTTCTCCCATTGCAAGAAAGATCAATCTAGTAGGACAAACCAAACTGATAATTCTAAGAGACTTGCAAAGATAACCAATCATGCATAAAAGATTTTAGAGAAGAATCAAATATTGTTCATAGATAGACTTGATCATAAACCCACAATTCATCGGATCTTGACAAACACACCGCAAAAAGAGTTACATTGAATTGATCTCCAAGATGATCAAGGAGAACTTTGTATTGAGATTCAAAGAGAGAGAAGAAGCCATCTAGCTAATAACTATGGACCCGAAGGTCTGAAGTAAACTACTCACACATCATCGGAGGGGCCACGGAGTTGATGTAGAGGCCCTCCGTGATCAGTGCCCCCTTCGGCGGAGCTCCGGAAAAGGCCCCAAGATGGTATCCCTTGGGTACAGAAGGTTGCGGCGGTGGAAATAGGGTTTCATGGTGCTCCTGGATGTTTTCGAGGTATGCGAACATATATAGGAGGAAGAAGTAGGTCGGTTGAGCCACGAGGGGGGAGGGCGTGCCCAGGGGTTAGGCGCGTCCCCCTGCCTCATGGACTCCTCATCCGTTTCTTGATGTCCACTCCAAGTCCTCTAGATCACGTTTGTTCCAAAAATCATCCTCCCGAAGGTTTCATTCTGTTTGGACTCCGTTTGATATTCCTTTTCTACGAAACACTGAAATAGGCAAAAAAACAGCAATTTGCACTGCGCCTTGGGTTAATAGGTTAGGCCCAAAAATACTATAGAAGTGTAAAATAAAGCCCATTAACATCCAAAGCAGATAATATAATAGCATGGAACAACAAAAAATTATAGATACGTTGGAGATTTATCAGTCTTGCCAGATTTTTGTGTGAATTTTGGCATCACTTGTGCCAGAATATGTAGGAAATATCGAGTGCCCGGATTTGTGTGTTGAATATCCTGATAGTTGCCTTCGATCGATTTTCAATTAATGTTTCAACTATGAACATAGGTACTGTCTGATGACGAAAAGGATTTCGGTATTTGCGAATATTGCAAAGACGAGCGCGTCCTGTGCGGCAGAATCTTCCTAGATTATGATAGGCGCTTCAGCATCAAGCTGGACGAGAACTTCGAAGTGGATACAGTAAGTCACAACGACAAGTCTTTTTTCGTATTTAAGCATGACATCTGCTTCATTTGCTTCAACTTATAATTTTTTTACTATTCTACTAGCGTATCCCCTGGCATGCAAGAGTTTTTGTCTTGGATAAGATAGGTTTCAATCCTATGAAAACTACTATAATGTGAGTTTCTTAACCATATTTATGTCTTTGATGATATTGAAGGTAATATCGACATCTGGGTCGATGTACAGACGCCTCCAGTTATACCATTATGTGAGTTTCTCAACCATATTTATGTCTTCGATATTGTTAATTCAAAAATAGTTGACAATTAATTTCTATTGACAGCTTATTTCCATTCAAGCAAACATGTCCGGCGCTTGGTAGACATGACCGTCCACTGTCTCGGGGTTGAACTAAACTGCGAGGAGATAGGTCATTATGTTTCATGGCTTGAGGATCTTCGTACTGTCAAGAAAAATTATTTTCCTGGACTTAAAAATCTTAGTACTCAAAACATGCGACCAATAGTGTTCGTATTGAACTACGGTCACATCTCTTTAGGAAAGATGGTCAAATATTTACTATTTGTCCTCAGTGCATCTTTTGCATACATTATTTTTTAAGCTAAACTTCATTGCTAAGTATGTTACTATACGATGTTCTTCAACAGGGACTCCCGATGAATGTTGTGCCTCATTGGATCGAGACTAAAGGTCGCATGAGAATGGTCAGCTTACGGCCAAGACATCATACAATGCACTTTAGTGCATTCATGATTTCTAAAAGCAAGGAATGCTTAATAGTAAAAGACCAGAGCAAAATTGTCAACGATCGCGGAGAAGTACTAGGAGGTAGCAATCAGAAGCGCAGCCCACAATTAGGAGACAGGTTCATCTGCATGCTCCAACATGATGAAGTAGGAGTGCTACACATGTTTTATGCTATTTTACCTGAGAGAGAGTAGCAGGAGTGATTAGCTAGCTAGAAATGAGTTATGATGATCAATTGCTAGTGTTGGTGGTAATGACTATGATGATTATTATTAGATAGTGTTGGTGGTGATTAGATGTAGCTACCGCAGCTAGTGTTGGTTGTGATTATCTAGCTAGAATGAGTTTGAAGATGAGGATGTGTGCTACACTATGACTATGATGATTAAATAGCTACTGTTGGTGGTAATGACTATGATGATGATTAAATAGATTGTGTTGGCGGATTAGATTCAAGTGGAGGCATCATGTGGTGCACATCGAAAGTACTACTAGTCCAAACTAGATCAAGTTTGGATTAGTAGTATACTTTTGACATGAACCACATGTTGCCTCCACTTGAACCTAATCCACCTTCATTTGACACACTGTTATGGATATATTGATATAACAACCTCATAATTGTTATTATACCAAAATTTGTATAACGGCGTATAAATACACTAAAAAGTAAAAAAAATGAAAACAATAATACTAGTAGCGATGGACAGGAAACACGCTGCTACTAGATAGATTAGCAGTAGCGCTGGAGTAAACACGCGCTGCAGCTATATGTCTTAGCAGTAGCGTGTGCCGCACGCACTACTGCTAAGTAATAGCTGTAGCGCCTTACTAGGAGCGTGGTTCCCCGCGCCACTAAGAGGCATTAAACCCACGCTACTACTAGGCTTTTCCCTAGTAGTGCCTGATGGGCTGCAACTCTTTCAAGACGGCTACAAATCTTCAAAGTAAGATGAAATGGGCTGTAAATATAAAAACAAATGATAAATTGGCAATTACTTTATAATTTCTGATTTTTATAACATTTTTAAATTCCAATTTCACTGGGCTTTAACCTAATTTAAATATATCTTGAAAGTACTTTAAATCTGGCTCGACATTTTAGTATTAAAAATAGTTTGGACCCCTCAAAAATATGTGAAATTTCGTTTAAATTTTTAACCCTGGCCCTAGCCAACAAAAAATGACTGCAATAAATTGCATAAGAAGTTGCAATGAGCTGGAAATTATTAAAAAAATAGGGAATGGTCTGACTTGTGGGCCTATTAAGTTGACGCGTATGCAATTTCGTTTACTTATTATATACGTCAATAAACGATGCTGGCAGACGTAATCGTTGGATGTCAATCCAATGGCCGTCGTGCTTCTTCAATCTCTAATCTTCTTGCTCCAGCCGCCAAATCCAGCGCCGACGGGACCGCTTGCTCCAGCCTCCCGTAGCTGGCTATGGTGCCGCGCAGGCCTCAGTGCCCCTACTACTCCGACCGCTAGCCATGCCATCCCTCTACTCACCCACATCATTCCACTGTTGTAGCTTCGCCGCCTCCGGGTCATTCCCTTCCTGGGTCTCGCTGTCGTCCATCGCACTGGTGTTCTCGGCACGGTGTGGTCAACATTGTCAAGAAACGACAACATTAGAAGAGGAATGTACATGGAGAGGCTGATAATTGGGACCCACATGGTCCATGGCCGCACGCAAGCAAGTGCCTCCTTATTACACCAAAAAGAATTAATATGCCCAATGATAGCTGGGACCCACCAGCTATATCTTGGCAAGGAAGGAAGTGCCTCCTTATTAAGGGAAAAATAACGAGTGCTCCCCATGACAGCTAGGGCCCACCAGATTTGGAGGCTAACTTATGTCCCTACTAAGTTGACACGTACGGAGGATTTGTCAACTTAGTCAACAAATGATTATATCACTAGTGACTGTTGGATTGTTAACATCCAATGGTCATCCTGCTTCTTCAACCTCTGATGTTCTTGCTCCAACCATCCAAACCACCGCGTGCTCCTGTCTCCCGTGGCCGACTGTGCTTCCGTGGAGGCCTCACCGCCCCCTATTACTCCCACCGCTGGCTAGGCCATCCCTCGACTCACCCACACCGCCTGTTATTTTGCAGCGACGGCAGCCTCACACCGCAACCGAACCATTCAACCCTCGTACTACCCTCCACATGTTCCCAGGCTCCGTATTGTTCCGTGCCCACCGTCCTCCACCACCTGGTGTTGTCCGCATGGCGTGGTCAACATGGTCAATGAATGACAGCCATCGGAAGAGGACTATACGCGGTGAGGCTGACAGATGGAACCACCAACTACATCTTCACACGCAAGGAAGTGCCTCCTTATTACGGGCAAAAAAAAGAATCCTCCCCCTGTGAGCTCGGACCCACCAGCTACATCTTTGCACGCAAGGAAGTGCCTCCTTATCCTCCCTGACAGTCGGTACCCACCCGGTCGAAGCTACGTAGCATTGTCATTCTGGTCGCAAACGTGTACGTACATACTGGTCCATCGGTCTTTCTGCCTCTATGAACCATGGCCCAGTAAGGAGCAGTAGATGTTCAGGTAGTCCCGTCTATATCGTCTACACGTATGTACGTACATACGGGCAGGGTCTTCAATGCCTACTCGCGCATACGTATGGCCAGGGCTCGTGTATATGGAGAGGCAGTGGAGGGCAGCAACGACATCCTTTTCATCGGTAGCCAACCGGCTGGGTCAGAATGGAGGAAACATCGTTGTGTTCATGGGGAGCCTAGTGACTGGGTCGGAACACATCCTGTTCATTGGGAGCAACAGACTGGGTCGGAATGGGTCGTGTTCAATGGGAGCCTACTGGCTTGGACGGAACAACCGGAACGGGGTTTGGCGTACTGCAAAAAGGAGGAAAACGGCCTTGTGTTCGACCACGTACGCTCGAAACGGGGTCATGTTCATCGGAATGGGTCTGGCATACCGTAAAACGGAGGAAAGGGACTTGTGTTCAAGCTCCTATGGTCGAAACGGGGTGCTTTTGTTCGGGAGGGGTGTGGTGTACCGCATAACGGAGGAAAAGACTTGTGTTGGAATGCCTATGGTCGATATGGGAGTCCTGTTCATCGACAGGGGTGTGGCTTACCACAAAAAGGGACTCCACGGGCTACTATTCATCCACCTTCTAATACCTAGCTCCTGCCTCCACGGGCTACTGTTCATCCACCATCGACTTCCTCCAGCCTCCACCTGCTACTGTTCATCCACCGTCAACCTCCTCCAGCCTCCACCAGCTACTATTCACCATGGAGTCCTGTTCATCCAGCCTCCACCGACTATTGTTCAACAAGCCCTCTCCACGGGGTCCTGTTCAACCACCCCTCCATGGGCTAAGGTTCATCCAGTCCTCCACCAGCTACTGTTCAACCAGCCCTCGACCGGCTGCTGTTCATCCAGTCTTCCATGAGGTTCTATTCAGCGACCCCCAACAGGCTCGATCGGGGTCCTGTTCATCCAGCGGCAATGGCCTCTACTACCACGGGGTCCTGTTCATCCAACCCCCACCAGGAATTGTTCATCCAACCCCCAACAACGCTCACTGTTCATCAAGAGGCAGCAGGTTTGATCGGCTTCAGTTATCAGCAGTAGGGAAGAAATCGCTCGATCGGGTTCAGTTAACAGCCAGGGGATCGATCGCTTGGGTTTAGTAACGCATAGCCAGTGCAATCGCTCGGGTTTAGTTAGATCCCGATGCCAAAGGGTCTCCGGCGCAAGGTGGTTCTATCAGACTCATCATCCGATGAGTCTGACGCGCACTCCTCCCACTGAAACGAGGAGGATGAGAAATGTTCTCCTCCACAGTTGGGGGAGACAACGAAAGGAACGCCGACCCATCCGGGGAGGCCGAAGGGTCCAAGAAGGGAAAGACCCTCCCTCCGGACTGTGCCACGACGGCCGCCGACAGCAGCGACGAGTGGCTACCCAGGGACAAGTCCATGGCAAATTCGTAAGTGTCTGAACACCATAGTACTTCATGGTATGTTTTATTGTACTGCCTTTGCTCATGCCGAACATGATTATGCAGTCCGGCCCGAGCTCATCTGGACGTACCCTCGTCGAGCGGCTCTTTGGGCTCGTTGGATATGAACAACGGTTCTCCTCCGACGGCTTCCCCCCCTCGCCCTATGGACAACGCCGAGGTTGTGTCTCAAAAGGCACCGACCAAAGTGGAGGTGACCCTGGGGGCGCCTCACGGCGACCTCCCGGACCCTGAGTACCAAGGGAGCGAGGCTCCTACGGGCTTCGAGTTCGGGCCCCAGCCAGACACTGCACCGGAACCTTCAATGGTTCCGGACTCCGGCAGGCGGTCCCCCATTAAGGGGGGCCAACCATCCATGCTGGTGTCCTCTGTCCAACCAGAGGCACCGGATAACTTGCAGGAAGCGCTTCACAGCGCTTCCATCGATGAAGAACACCGCACTATCATGAGTGTGGTGGTCAAGAAGGTTCTGTCCACCAAAAACGGACTGACCGAAGCTTGTGCCAGCCTCCTAACAGGCTTTGAGGTAAGCATTCAAAATATAAAAATATTACCGCATAGATAGTAGACCCTGATGCTCTGTTCGGCGTTCGTGAACAAAAGCCGAATAGAGTATCAAATGATAACTCAGGAGTCTAATTAGAGTATGTCTATGTGTATGTGCAGGCTTCCCCACTGGCCGCTGCCGCACGTACTGCGGAGGTCTCTACGCTGAAGCAGACCCTAAAGCGGTCCGAGGACGAGCTCGGCCTTACCAAGGGGTAGCTCGAGGAGAACAAAGGAAGAT